>NC_043007.1:43977746-44075246 GCF_006345805.1 Octopus sinensis | reverse complement strand
GTTCAATAATATTGAGATCTGGGGACTGTGGTGGCCAGATAAGATGTTCATCTTCACTAGAAACAGCAATTTTAGCAAAACATAGTAAACAACACTAATAACAAATCAAAAAACATAAAATTAAACAAGCTTTTGACGGTTTTATAGATATTTCAAAATTATGATGCTAGGTGTTTCCATTATTTTGTCCAACCCCTGTATGTATATTTGTGTGTGTGGGTGTTTGTCTTCACGTGTGCTTGCATGTTTTCATCATGTTTACTTGTTTGTAAGCAATAGCTTCTTGCTTGTGTCATTAGCTTTCAATTCTTGACATAAAACATGACCGAGTTGTTAGCTGTTCAAAAGACTGGGAAATTATTACTTCTCTTGGATGCAAAGTGAGACTTGGTGATACGAAGGACATCTGGCTGTAGAAAAACTTTGCTTCAACATACTCTCGCCTGACCTATGGGAGCATGGAAAAGTAGATGTTAAAACAATGATGATGATTATAGTAACCTCTTAGTATTTTTCCAAACCTTTGCAAGGTAGGTTGTTGATCAATCAGATTTCTGTGACTATTCTGTGATCATCATCATTTAGCATCTGTTTTCCATGGGTTAGACAGTTTGACTGCAACTGGTAATTGGAAAGATGCATCAGGCTCCAGTTATTTGTTTCTTTTGTCTTTTTGTGGCTGATAAAGTAAATACCAGTTGAACACTGGGGTTGATGTAGTCAACTTACCTCCTTTGAACTCGCTGGCCTTGTACCAGAATTTGAAACCAATATTTTAGTGAAGTGAAAGCAGTGGGTTGGCAGAATCATTTGCATGCTGGGCAAAATGCTTAGCAGCATTATGTCTGTTCAAATTCCACTGAGGTCGACTTTGCCTTTCTTCATTTTGGGTTTGATAAAATAAGTACCAGTTGAGCACTGGGGTGGATATAATTGACTTGTCCTCTACCCCGAACTTGCTGGCTTTGTGCTAAAATTTAAAATCAGTATTATAGTGAAGTGAAGCATTGTTATTCATCACAAGGACAACACCATAATCCTAAAAGATGCTGCCTTTTCTCTGTCACAAAGTTGTACCCCACTCTCTGTTGAGGTTCTCTCATTGAATCAAAGGGTGGTTGTCGAGAAAAAGAGTGGAGTAGTAGTAGACTTAATATGGTACTGCATGTTTCTACCTTCTGAACCAAAACTGCCAGAACTAAACAGAATAAGTACCATTAATATATTTTTTTCCATTCATAATTTACCTAGGACTATATGATAAAATGTGTTTGTCCTTACTTTAAGGTTGCACTCCGAGGGAGGTTTCTGTTGCTATTTGTAGCAGATTAAGCCAATGCATTGAAGTTCCCTCAACTTCTATTTGGGCTGTCATTTTATCTTAATATTTCAATTTCTCTCTATACAGAGTCCGTTTGAATTGAACATAACGTTCACCTACCCACATTCCAACAAAGAATGCGGTTTCCTGTAAGTATTTACTGTTGTTATCTGCAATATTATTATTATTATTGTTGTTGTTGTTGTTAATGTTATTGCTACCACCACTGCCACAGCAGCAGTGAGCTGGTGCAGTCATTAGCATGCCAGACAAAGTGCTTAGTGACATGTCTATCTTCACATTCTGAGTTCAAATTTCACTGAGATTGACTTTACCTTTCATCATTTCAGGGTTGATAAAATAAGTATTAGTTGAGCACTGGGTTTAATGCAATTGACTTAACCACTCCAGAATTGCTGGCCTTGTGCCAATATTTGAAATCATTATTGAGAGATAGAGAAAGAGAGAGAGATACACACACACATAGGTATTCATACTTATCAGATGTGTGTGTATGTATATATATATATATATATATAATAGAAATATTAAAATTACTAAGTCTCTCTAAAAGAGAACAGCGGCAGCGTTCCCGGAAAATAATAGTTATCGCCATACTAATATGGCATTCTTATAAAAATAAGAATAAAGCTGTCCGCTTATTAGCTCCATGAGGCCATCGCCTTAAGTTAGCTATTTGATACACAAACTGTATCCATATAACCTTCGAACAAGGGAGGTCAGTCGCTCCACACTACTTGACCGGCAGCTACAGACGCGTTTCGGGGTATTGCCCCTTTTCAATGCAGCGTAGCCAGCCAGTAGGTGTCGCTTCCGACAATCTTTGTTCGATGGTTTTATTTACCTAGTTTCGGTGGAATACATCCACTTGTTTTCAATAATAGAAATATTAAAATTACTAAGTCTCTCTAAAAGAGAACAGCGGCAGCGTTCCCGGAAAATAATAGTTATCGCCATACTAATATGGCATTCTTATAAAAATAAGAATAAAGCTGTCCGCTTATTAGCTCCATGAGGCCATCGCCTTAAGTTAGCTATTTGATACACAAACTGTATCCATATAACCTTCGAACAAGGGAGGTCAGTCGCTCCACACTACTTGACCGGCAGCTACCGGTCAAGTAGTGTGGAGCGACTGACCTCCCTTGTTCGAAGGTTATATGGATACAGTTTGTGTATCAAATAGCTAACTTAAGGCGATGGCCTCATGGAGCTAATAAGCGGACAGCTTTATTCTTATTTTTATAAGAATGCCATATTAGTATGGCGATAACTATTATTTATATATATATACATACATACATACACATATATACATACACACACACATACATACATATATTCTTAGTAACAAGTCATATAAACTCCACAGGGTATGTAGTAATTAGTCTTGGGTATTTTTCATTGAAAGTGTTGAAAGTAATGAAGAGCCTCTCCCTCAGAGTGAAAGGCTGATTATATGATACCTTGTACGGACAGCTATGCTACATGTGACTGCTGAGGACATGTGAAGGTTTGACAGAAATAAAGCCAGTATGTTCCACTGGATGGGTAATGTCAGTGTACATGCATGACAGAGTGTAAGTGATTTGAGAGAGAAACTGGGTTTACGGGGCATCAGATGTAGCATGCAGGAGAGAAGACTGTGTTGGTATTTTTATTTTTTTTTTTTTACTTGTTTCAGTCATTTGACTGCGGCCATGCTGGAGCACCGCCTTTAGTCGAGCAAATCGACCCCGGGACTTATTCTTTGTAAGCCCAGTACTTATTCTATCGGTCTCTTTTGCCGAACCGCTAAGTGACGGGGGACGTAAACACACCAGCATCGGTTGTCAAGCAATGCTAGGGGAACAAACACAGACACAAACATATTCACACACACTCATATATATATATACATATATACGACAGGCTTCTTTCAGTTTCCGTCTACCAAATCCACTCACAAGGCATTGGTCGGCCCGGGGCTATAGCAGAAGACACTTGCCCAAGATGCCACGCAGTGGGACTGAACCCGGAACCATGTGGTTGGTTAGCAAGCTACTTACCAAACAGCCACTCCTGCGGTATGGCCATGTAATATGTATGAATGAAGACAGTTTCATCAAAGTTGCCAAACTTTAATTGTGGAGGGAACAGGTGGAAGGGGTAGACCCAGGAGTGAGAAAGGATCTTCAGATGGTGGGCCTCACAGAGCGGATAACAGGATCAAAATTTCTGCTGTTTTGCTGTGCTTGAGAAGACACGTCCAGCTAAGTGAATATGTGGTTGTCCTTGCATACAGGTTTGTCCCCTGAATCCCTCTCCAGCTGGGCATTCCTAATGTTGCAGGCTTGTGGGTGCTGGTGCCACATAAAAAGCACCTGTGCCGGTGCCACATAAGAGCACCCATGTCAGTGCTGTGTAAAAGTACCCAGTGCACTTAGTAAAGTGGTTGGTGTTAGGAAGGGTATCCAGTCATAGAAACCATGACAAAACAAACATAGAACTTGGGCAGCTCTCCAGCTGGCCAACACCTGCCAAACCATCTAACCCATTCCAGCATGGAACATGGATGTTCAACGATGATTATGAGGATGATATATATATATATATATATATACACACAAAACATTCAAACACTGTGGTTTGAAATCAGATGTCACTACTGTTCATATTATCTGTGGATAAATTTTAAAATTGATGATATCACCAGCAGTGACATAGGTGGATCGCAGGCACAATAGCATTAAATAGCTATGAATTATAAATTTGTATGAAGTGTTAGGATGCTTAGACAAGCATCCACCTGCTAGAAATAAGAGCTAAAGTCTTAAATTTATCCACCGTACCGCATCAAGATAACAGAGAAAAACAGTATGCGAGGAAGTGTAAATAGCTATAGATATATATGTGTCTCTTTCATTAATCAAATTATATATATAGTCTAGTTTCCAAAATTTTTGATTGATAGGGATATATAATCCAAGTGGGTACCAGTATGCACATCTACCAATTGATAATGCTGGTTAACATTCATGAGCTTATGTACCTTCAGTTGGTTAGTTTAACTATTAACTATTCTTCATACATTTTCACGCTTGAATATCCATTTGTCTCTATAGTGACTATGCTTTCCGATAGAGGAGAAATAATGAATCAGTTTAAGGAAAACTGAATAGAGAACATCCAATTTTTCATCATGCAGTCATTTATGTTCTTTTATTGCCGACTTAATGTTTCCATTGCTATCAAGGTGCATCTTTCACATCTTTTAGTGTATTTTGATGCTACAATCCATAAAGGACTTCATCAGGGTATTTTGACTGCTAATTTGTTTTCTACGAAATGGAAAATAATATACCAACTGAAAAAATTTTTGTTTACTATTTATTTGTTTATTCAACTGCATGGTGGTATCCTTCTAAAAATAGCTCAAACTAACCTTTTAACCCTACTGGTCAAAGGGAGGAATTAACTGCTATAAATGTAGGTCATATTACTATTCATCACTTTTAGGTTCTTAAAATCTATTTACTGTAATCAATGTTTGTAGCTTTGTGTCCCCAGTTCATTTGATTACTACTGGTTCGACCACCCCTATAATTGTTGTTCTTACTACTATTATTTTTATAGCTTCTGTTGTCTAGGTGACCAAGTTAGTAGTGGAAGTGGATGCTCTGAGAGTGTAGCTGTGAGAATAAGATAAGGATGGGCAAAGTTCAGACTGCTCCTACCTATACTGGCAGCAAATGCCTCTCTCTTAGAGTGAAAGGTAGATTGTTTGATGCCTGTGTGTGAACAGCTATGCTGCGAAGCAGTGAAACATGGGCTGTGACAGCTGAGGACATGCATAAGCTTGAAAGAAATGAAGCCAGTATGCTTTTCTGGATATGCAATGTCACTGTGCAAATTTGACAGAGAGTATCTTGAGAGAAAAGTTAGGCATAAGATGTGGTGTGCAAGAGAGACAACTGTGCAGGTATGGTTATGTGATGCATATGGATGAGGACAGCTGTGTAAAGAAGTGCCGATCTCTAACTGCAAAGGAAATCTGTGGTAGAGGTAAACCCAGGAAGACATGGAATGAGGTGGTGAAGCATGATCTTTGAGTCTCACAGAAGCAATGACTAGTGATCAAGACTTTTGGCGATGTGCTGTGCTTGAGAGGACCCATCAAGCTGAGCAAAATCACAATCATGGCAGATAACAGTGTCATGCAAATTGGCACCCATGCCAGTGGCACATAAAAGCATCCTGGTGTCACGCAAATTGCACCTGTACTGGTAGCATGTAAAAGCACCCATTACACTCTCAGAGTGGTTGGTATTAGGAAAGGCATCCAGCTGTAGAAAACCATGCCAAATCAGACTGGAGTCTGGTACAGCCTTCTGTCATGCCAGCCCAGTCAAACTGTCCAACCCATGCCAGCATGGACAACGGACATTAAATGATGAGGATGATGATGAATTATTAGTATAAGTAGGTAAAACAAAAATTTTATGTTTGAAATTATTTTCTCTTTTGAAGAAATCAGATTAGCAGTCAAAATGCCCTGATGAAGCCCTTGATGTATTGTAGCATCATAATATATTAAAAGATGCGGAAGATGCACCTTGATAGCAGTGGAAACATTATGTAGGTAATAAAAGAATATAAATGACTGCATAATAAAAAATTAGATATTCTCTGTTTTCTTTAAACTGATAATATATATATATATATACACACACACACACACACACACTGATACTCAATGAGTAACCTTGATTTGTGTTATTGTGGTCAGTATTGAAAGGGATAAAACAAATTTTTATTTCTTCTTCAGAACTGATCTTCATCCAGATATCTTCCGTAAAAGAAAGACCAAAAAGGTGATTGATTCCATGTTTTTCTTATATTTTTTACTGGTTTCAGTCATTAGACTGTGCCTTGAAGACCTTTTAGTTGAATGAATCTATTGGTCTCTTTTTTTCAAACCACTAAGTTACAAGATCATGTAAACACACCAACACCTGTTGCCAAGCGGTGGTGGGGACAAGACAGACAAAAACACACGTACACACACACACATGCACACACACACACACACACACACACATACACACACACACACACACACACACACACACACACAGAGGTTTCTTTTAGTTTCTATCTACCAAATCTATTCACAAAGCTTTGGTTGGCCCAAGACTATAGTGGAAGACACTTGCCCAAGGTGCCATGCAGTGGGGCTGGACCCAGAATCATGTATTTGGGAAGCAAGCTTCTTACCACACAGCCATGCTGTAATATTCTATCAGGAAGTAGGGTTGATACTGAAGAGATTAAGAAGATGGTATCTGTAGCACTCTCGAGCAAATTGCATCTCATCTAGTCTAGCTCTTTTTCCTAATCAATCAAGCGACAACCTTTTCTGTCACTTTCATGACCTGGTCCTGCAATTTGATGCCACTGTAATCTCTCCATGGGGTCCATATTACCCCTTCTCATCCATTTAAATTTTTTTAGGTTTATGCATAAAGAAAATAATAAATAGGATCCGCAGTAGTATTTTATGGGTCCATGAAAAAATTTTGCTTTAAAGGTATTTATTAAAAGAAACAGCTAGGTTTCTTTCTCTAACATTGTCCATAGTTCAGTCTACACAAAAGAACACGTGATAGCAAAATAGGAAAGTTGAAAAAAATATCTATAAAACAAGTTTTAACCATCAAATGGCTATGGGGGTCCACCAGAGTAAAATAGTAATTGAAGGAGTCCATGGGTTGAGAACCACTGCTCTAAGGCACCTTCTCTGTTCTAGTAGCAGTTAACTTCATTGCTGCTATGCAAGTGATTGGGTATGACTGTTCTGTATAACATCTTTGACTATAAGGGTAACAAGGCTGTATCCTACTACAATTATTCTTGATAGACCTAGGGCTTTCCCTGCCTTCACATCTTTAATTGCTTTATCTATCGTACTGTGTGTACTTGGTGCATTTTTTCATACCACCTATACTAGTCGGGTCACCGTGCAGTTTACAATATGAATCCTGTGGTGTTGTGGTTGCAATGAGGTGTAGAGAGAAGTAAGCTATGAGACAAAAAGGTCGGAACAACAGGTTTTTTGCTATAGAGCAACTCTGTGACTACATACATTTTAGAAGAAAGGGTTGGGGATGATCAAGTAGAGCTGGGAAGCAATAAAATAAAATAGCTGTAATGAAGTGTCAGGGTAGATTTTCAAGGTACGAGATGAGTTGGAACAAGTGGGTCAGAGGTGCCAGGAATGAGTTGAGGAGTAAAGGATGTCTGATAGGTCTGACTGTGTGGAGCAGCTGAATAGAAATACTGATACAGTAAACAGGAAAAACAACGAAAAGAGGGATGACATGATGTTGGGTATATAACATGAGTGCATGGGAGAAGAGGCAGATGCAGTGTGTGAAGAGGGTTAAATTTGTGGTGGTGGGGAGATCAATGAAAGTGGGTGAGAACAACACACACACATACACACAATGAAGTTTACTATAAAAGATATTTGCTCAAAACTGGTGATTTACTTCATTGTTAGTCAGATTTTGTCATGTCTGTTAATTCATATGGGAGGATGAATGGGTGAACTTGGTTAAAGGGACCACAAAACATGTATTGTTCAATTTTCATTTGTTAGGAGTTGGGTGAGATATAATGTTTAAGTTGTAGGATTGTGATGTAGAGCACCAGTGTGAAGTAGTCATCTAATGGCAGTGGAGTGATAGATGCTTCCCTGTAGAAATGGTCTATAGTATGTATTTAACTAATTTTACTGATACAAGTAGGAGATTGTGACTTTTAATTGTTTCTCATCAAAGCTATTCATCAATTATCGTTTTGTGAAATTGACTTCTAAACTTTGTAATTCTTTCAGGGAGATTGGGAGATGTTCAGTCGTGCAAATGTTGCCAAGGCTGTGTCTGAAACAGTTAATTCCATTTATCAAAAGTAAGTGAATTTTTTTTTGATTTTATCTTTTTTTTTTGTTGTGTAACTTATTTTGTAATCTTTTTGGTGAATCAATTAATCAGAAATCTATTTTATTTTTCATTTATTTTTGATGAATCGATGAACTGGAAACAAAACTGTTTATTTCAGCAAATTTAACAGTATACTTGTAATCATCATCATCATCATCATCATCGTTTAGCGTCCGTTTTCCATGCTAGCATGGGTTGGACGGTTCTACTGGGGTCTGTGAAGCCAGAAGGCTTCATCAGGCCCAGTCAAATCTGGCAGTGTTTCTACGGCTGGATGCCCTTCCTAATGCCAACCACTCCGAGAGTGTAGTGGGTGCTTTTTACGTGCCACCCGCACAGGTGCCAGACAGAGCTGGCAAACGGCCACGAACAGATGGTGCTTTTTATGTGCCACCGGCGAGAGGGCCAGGCGAGGCTGGCAACGGACACGAAACGAGGCGGTGCTGGCAATGGTCGTGAAACGGAAGGTTCTCTTACATGCCACCGGCACTGGTAACACATCTGCAATTTCCATTGATCGATTTCGATTCTGATCCTCACTTGCCTCAACGGGTCTTCACAAGTAGAGTTTCGACATGCCACCGGCACTGGTAACACATCTGCAATTTCCATTGATCGATTTCGATTCTGATCCTCACTTGCCTCAACAGGTCTTCACAAGTAGAGTTTTGTGTCCCAAGAAGGGAAGGTATGCATACGTAGGCTGGCTCCATCCCATGTAGAAGGCCACGGGTTATAGACTCACTTGTCCTGCCGGGTCTTCTCGTGCACAGCACACTTCCAGAGGACTCGGTCTCTAGTCATTTCCTCAGTGAGACCTAAAGTTCGAAGGTCGTGCTTCACCACCTCGTTCCAGGTTTTCCTGGGTCTGCCTCTTCCACAGGTTCCCTCAACCGCTAGGGTGTGGCACTTTTTCACACAACTATCTTCATCCATTCTCGCCACATGACCATACCAGCGCAAACGTCTCTCTTGCACACCACAACTGATGCTTCTTAGGTCCAGCTTTTCTCTCAAGGTACTTACACTCTGCCGAGTATGAGTATGAGTAATATTATGCTAAATTTCCCTGGCTCTCTTATTTGATGTCTTTTCTTTTTTACTTCAGGCATCTCAGTATTCTTCGCTATCTGCTTTCTTCTAGTCACTTCATTTTTGCTTACCGTAAAAACTCATGTAATTTACGCACTTTTTTTCGAAAAAATAGCAAGAAACTTTAGTGGGTGTGTAAATTACATGAGTGGATCATATCCAGAATATTTTTAGAATTTTTTTTTTTGTTGAAAAAAAGATGTACAAAACATAAAAATTCATACCAGAAGTTGACTCATTTAATGGACTTAAATATAATGAAGTTGACTTTTATTTATACTGGACGATATAATGCTTACTTTTTCTGTATAAATTTAGTAAAACAGTTAAATGGTTAACTACTTTTTGAAGTACACGTTGATAACCACGGTTCGGGCCATATTTTACATATTTTACTTGGTTGAGTAAAGTGTCATTGAAGCTGATATTTATTGATAATTAAATATTATTTGCAACACCTGTGCGTATTTATCAGCTTTGTTTTTGTTGATAATTCTTAACAACTTTTCCTGTGTACGCACGTCTGCGAGTGTATGTGAGAGAGAAAAGGAAGCACACACATATATATATACATAAATATATATACACACACACACATAGATATGCATACACACACAAATTAATGTATAATATATATATATATATATATATATTAGTTACTGCACGCATTTTTTTTCTCTCCTTCTTTCTGTGTTTTTTTTCTCTCTGTGTATCTTTCTGTTGAAGAGCGTAGGCTCGAAACGTTAAAGACTTGTTTTATTTATATTTCCTGAGCGCCATACTAATACAATTGTTTGTTTGTTTTCCACCTGCCTTCGTCTTTTGTCTATTTTCATAAAGCTTCCCGTTATATATATATACACATATATACGCATACAGCTATCGTCTGCTCACAATTTGTGAAATAATACTTTGGTTATTTCCGGTTAATCTCACACAGTTACTCAGAGACACACAAACACACAGTCCAGTTACATACACATACAAACACTTAAACACGTAGTCTCATACAGTTATACATACACATGCGCGCACACACACACACACACACAGATACTAGCAGACAATCAGCATCATATTTTTTTCATTTACTTATTTTTATTGGAACGCTAACGTTGAGGGAAAAGGAGGGTATGGCGAGTGAGTAAAGTGAGCTGACATCATCGAGGGATAGGGAGGGTATATTGAGTGAGCAAAACGGATTTTATTTATATAGAAGACAACACAAACACTTTGTAATTTAATAGCTTTTAATGTGATACCTGTTAAACAGAAATTAATTTTATTTAATGAAAATTTAATAAAATCTAATCATAAGTAAGAGAAATTATGCTAAATACAACTAAATTGAAAACATTTTCCCGCTGGCTGTATCGGCAATTCTGAAAACATTTTGACTTTCCACTGCATATACAGGGTTTTGAGGCTAAATTTGACAGTTTGCATAAAATGAGAAGAAAACAATATCCCATCTAAAAATAAAAGTATTTTAGAAGATCAAAAATTATCAACTAGATTTTGGCTGGGAGGTAACAGTTTACTGAAAGTAGCTACCGTAAACTTCCACTAATAGCCTCAAGACAGCTTCGGAACCTGGTGCTTGCATTCCACACTGTGTCCCTGGGAAGGTCTTTGAACACCTCCTTGATCTTGGCCATCAACTTGGCCTTGATATTGCAGTCAGAGTAACAGCTGTCTTTCTCAACTGTGCTCCACACATACTAATCTATGGAATTACTATCAGGGTAAATAGGAGGACAGAAATTGGGGCTGGTGAAGTCATAGAAATTCTCCAACAACCACTTCTGACTCTTTCTAGAGGTATGGCAAGGAGCCAAATCATACTGCCCACACATGTAGCCTTCCAGCAGTAACCCTCTCTAGCCAGGGTTTAACTACATTCCCCTGCAACCTCATAGTCATCTGAATTCGTCAGTTGTTGGATGAATTCTGACGTGTGGATGCAGTCAGAACACCTGCTGTGTCCCTTCTTGCTGGCCACTGCTTTGATGTCTCTGTTGCAGCCGAGCAGTAGAGATGATGTCGGCATTTTGATACCTGGCATGAGCCATCATGATACAGGTAACTCTTTTCCAGTATTCAGATGGCTTCTAGTCCTCCATGTCAGTTAATTTTTTCTCAACTACAATTTAAATCTTATGCTTTTCAACACTGTTGTCTGTTCACCAATACATCTAGTTGTGTCTGAAAAATGGAGACCTAAAAAAAATCATCAAATTTATCCTGAATACCCTGTAGGTTTATGCACTGTTAGAATGGGTATTATTATAAAAACTAGCAGTATCGCCCGGCGTTGCTCGGGTTTGTAAGGGAAATAACTATATAAGCATTTTTAGAGAGTTATAGCCAAAAAATAGCAAAAAAATGCATTAAAAATTGAAAAAAAATTAAGGTAAATTTTTTTTTAAATCGTTGACACATCGTAGATATTTTTAGAAAGTTACTTCCCTTATATAAAAGCGAAAAAAATGCATTAAAATGGGAAAATATGATGGTAATTTTTTTTTAAATCGTAGACTCATCGTAGACGCACGCTAATACCCAGAAGGGCTCGATATGAATCACGACTATAAGATACCCGCTTTTGGTTAAACTGCACCGCAAAATGTGGGAGTAGTTAGGAATCTAAATCGTAGGAGACAGACACACAACTTCACTCTTATATAAAGATGCTTTTTTTTTTTCAGTCATAGAGTTAGATTTATGAAGGTCTTCAGTAGAAAATCCTTCGAATTCTGACTCGCTGCTTGATATAATGAAATTCGTATCCATTTTTTGTCAGAATTACAAATTTTGAAAACACAATAGGAACAAATTTCGGAAAAAAATCTCCCATAATTCACGGAATTAAAATTACACTTCGATTTTTGTACAAAACTGTAGTTGAAGTGTTTACGAAGTATAATACGTGTTTTCACGAATGTACTAAAGAGATTTGCTCTGATATTCTCATTTAAATATGAATAGGTAAATTCGGGCGGCTTGGTAACTATATATAAGTGTCGTCTGTTTATACATAAACACTGTTTCATACTGCAATTATATATACATATATCTATATATAATATTATATAATAAAATATATACAGAGTAAAATAAAAACCAATTTACCTTTTCTGTCCGTCTGTGTGTCTTTGCAAATGTGTTGGAATGATAAGTGAGTTGAGTTTTGGCGCCTTTTTTACTAATAACAAACACACACGTGTTTGTATGTAGTTGTATGTGTATGTAGTTGTATGTAGTTGTATATGTATGTGTATGCGTGTGTGTGAGGAATGACACACACACACTCACGCACGCACACATGTACATCAATGCTTTCGGAGTGATATGTTAAAATATTGAGTTTTCTCGAATTTTGTCTTAATTGGTGGTAAAATTGAAAGAAATTTTTTATGGCATCACCCACTGAAGTACTCTGAAAAATCTTAGTTAAATTCTAATTGAAGAAATTGTGTGAGGAGTAAATGGTTATGTATTTATTTGTTTCTGTTTGCTGTGTTTTTTTATTTTTTGAGTAGTGGTTTAAATACTTTCAGTTTAGTCTTCCTCAAATCACTCTGTCGCTATTTACTTTCATTTTATTCGTTGCACACTGTGTGTGTGCGTTTGCATGTGGTGTAAACCAGACTAAGAAAAGCATTTGACACACACACCAGAATGTGAGTTTTCTGTAAATTTTGCTTAATTGGAGTTTAAATTTTAAAAACTGGACCTGGCATGACGCGATGCATTCTACTCTTAAAAATGCTAGGTAAATTGTAATTGAAGAAATGCTATATTGTAGATTTGTATAACTCCCAAAGGGAGGCAGATAAAATCTGCCTTTTATAATAAGAGATACTGCCAGTAACTGTAACCATGAAAGGGTTAAATTTTAAAAACAAAATTTACAAAATAATTGTATAAAGTAACTATTCAAAATTCTTACCGGTAATGCTGACTTGAAATTAATTAAATTTAAATAATTAACTTTAGTTTCTTGATTTTTAATTAATTTTTTTTCATATTTTTAGGGTTTATAAATTTCCTCCATTAACCCCTTTGGAGTCTTGTATTTGTAATTCCATCAAATGTCAGCATGATTCAGTATTTGTAGCAGGTATGTTCTCTCTTTGCTTTATTTGTACTATTTTTTTTTATCCTTCACTTTTTGCGATGGTTTTAAAGTTATAATCAGTGGCTGTAACATGAAAATATTAGAGCTGCTATTAAAAAACATGTTTAACCCTTTAGCATTCAGATTACTCTGACAAATTTAATACTTTTTAATTCACATAGTTTTGAATTGATTGTGCAGTATCTTGTAACTTTGAGATTTCAATGATGAGATTGTATATTTTTAGAATGACATTATAGTGTAGGTGTAAGCTTGAACATAAAACAGATCGAATATTTGGGTTGGATATGACAAGTTCAAATGCTTAAAGGTTAATAACTCAACATTATGTATTTCAGGTCGATACAACAAGTATTCACGTTTCTTAAGTCAAACCCCTTGGTTAATTGAAGGAGTTAAAAAACACGAAACATCAGTACAAGAACTGATTTGTAATGTCTTAAATGAAAGATATCATCCTGTTGGTAAGTTTATTTCTTTTCTGTCCTCTCACAGGTATATATAAAATATCCTAAATTCTTTTACCTAATTCAAGCTTTAAAAAAAAGAGGCAATATACATCACTTCTTTTTTTCCTTACATTTTGATTTCCTTATATTTGATTATTCCAAAGCATGTTACTAAAATCTCGAATAATCTCATTGCAGAATGTAAGTTTTCTGCATCTGGTCGTGAAGATGTGGATGTGAAAATGCTTGGCAATGGTAAGTATTGTATTCTTGAAATAGTCACTTGTAATTCTTCATTTGTAAAGAAACATAGTTTTTAAAAAAAAATTTAATTCATGATGAGTTGTGTTAGAGGGAGAAAATCAAAACTAGATACTTCACTGCATCCATTCAATGCTTTACATTTCCCAATTGAAAGTCTGTCAAGATCAACTTTTACTTACCTTTTTTTTTGTTTACTAGGAAGCAGTGTGCCTGTGTTAGTAAATACATACCAGTAATACATTGGATTCTAAAAGAAATGTTTAAAGCTGACTTGCTTTTGGTTATTCATTTACTAAATATTTCATAGACAATTGGAGAAGTTTCCACACTCCTGACTCACAGAGTTGTGAGTTCATATCCTACTATAGGCAATATTTCTTGCAAGTTTGATTTTATTTAATTCTTTTGATACCAGCCTGTCTGAAACTTTCCCTTTCCCTTCTTCCCTCTCTCTACATACATATTGTTATAGACATACAGATGGAAATCAGCTTCTCTTTTATAATATAACATATATCCTGTTGTTGACGAACTGGTATATATTGTACTGGTGTTGACTAATTGGTATATATTATGCTGGTGTTCAGCCCAAAATTTCATAACATCATTCAAATTATGAGATTTACATCAAAAGATTAATATTAAATCCATAAAGTGGGTTGATATTAAGAAGGTTCAGGGTTTGAATACAGGCATTTTCAAACATGTGGAAGGAGATGAAGTATGACAGTTCTGTGGTTAAGGTTGCTGAATTAGTAAGGCTTTGTGAGTCGTTGTCACCATCATCATATGTCCATTTTCTATGTTAGCATGGGTTAGATGGTTTGACTGGGACGAGTAAGCTGAAGAGCTGTACCAGACTCGTCATCTGTTTTGGCTTGGTTTCTATGGCTGGATGCCCCTTCCTAACATGAACCACTTATGGAGTGTACTGAGTGTTTTTTTTACATGTCACCAGCACTGACAACAACCATGATTCATTTAAGTGTCTTCTCAAGCACAGAAAATTGCCAAAAGTTTCAGTCATTTGTCATCATCTCTGAGGCTCAACAACCAAAGATCATATTTCACTACCTCATCTCACGTCTTCCTAGGCCTATCCCTTCTATGGATTCCTTCCACAATGAGGTTTTGGTAAATGGAACTGAAGGAAGCAAAATGTGTGTGTATGTGTGTCTGTACATCTCCTTGTTTTGACAGCTTGCAGTAATTGCTATTGTGTGTGTCTGTCATACAAGTGATATCCTTCATTTCCAATTTTCCATAAAATATTAACTTATTTGGAAACAGGTGAAGGGTTGTAGCAGAAGGGTATCCAGCCATAAAAAATTTGCTTCAGTGTATTTTGTCTGGCTCATGCAAACATGGAAGAATGGGCATTAAAATGATGTTGATGCTTCTTTTTGTTTATTGCTTCAGTTATTCCTTGACCATACAGTGTTAATCTTACAATAAAATTCCTTTGATTTTTATTTCTGTAGGTCGACCGTTTGTCATAGAATTGATCAATACCAAAAGATCAAACTTTACTGCTGAAGATTTTGTGGAGATGAAGAATGTAAGAATTATTTATTTTCCACATCAAGGTTCTTCTAGTGACCATTGTAAAGTTATCTTCTCTGTATCTAATAAAGAAAAAATATTATTGGCATTTAGTTATATGTTTAAATGCTGTTGGGATCTCATATTACTTTTACTTTAATAAAGTAACTTAACCAGTGATGATAATATTTATCTCATGTGATAATAAAATTTATCTTGGCAGTGAATTGGCAGAGTCATTAGAGCATCAGGCAAATTGCTTAGTGCTATTTATTTCAGCTCCTTGCATGCTGCCAGCTTGCTGCTTTAATAATAATAATAATAATAATCCTTTCTCCTATAGGCGCAAGGCCTGAAACTTGTGGGGAGTGGGTAAGTTGATCACATCAATCACAGTACTTGACTGGTACATAATTTATTGACCCCAAAAGGATGAAAGGCAAAGCTGACCTCGACAGAATGTGAAGACAGACAAAATAGCACTAAACATTTTGCTTGGCGTGCAAATGATTGTCAGCTCGATGCCTTAATAATAATAACAATAATGATAATAATGATGATGATGAGGTGATTTAAACTTGTTCTTTTTCTTTTAGAAAATCAATGAGAGCACAAAATCTATTTTTGTCAGAGATTTACAGGCTGTTTCAAGGTAAGTAGTAAAAGTCCAACGGATGATGTTCCTTTTATTTCGGCATGACTTAGTTGTCTTTTTAAATGATTGAAACTGGTAGCATATTTTGATAAAAATATAAATACTTTCTTGTTTTTATTTCAAAGAATTTTATTTTTGTTTTTTACTATAAATTTACTCATGTAAGACCTTAACTGGTTCAATATGCACACACACACACACACACACCTACATATATATGTAGGTGTGTGTGTGTGTGTTGGTATATCTCGACTCTGTCTGATAACTGTAAATGTGTGTTATTGTCACATGAGTAATTTCCAGTTTTCCATGAACAACATGTCTACCCTTGGGGGTAAAATATCAACGTTGCTTGGAAACTAATGAGGGTTGGTGACAGGAAGGGCATCTGCCTCAATAAATTCCACCTGACCCATTCAAGCATAAAAAAGTGGACGTTAGAGTGATGATGAAAGAATATCCTCTGAATATTAGCTATGTCAACACTAACTGTTGTATTCTCCTGCAAGTGGCATCTAGCAGTAATTTATCTTATGAATTTAAAAAAAAATTTCTTAAACTCACCAGTCTACAATATTCTATATTAATATAGTGATTCTCTCATCATTACCTTTCAAATTAGTGATGAGAAATTCATTGAAGAGATCTAAGAAAACTAAATCATGTTCAAAGTTATCTCTCATACTTCCTCAAACAAAATATTTAGCCACTGTTTAGTGTAATCTTTCCTCACTGCTTAGCCCTTTCATTACTGTATTTATTTTGAGATGCTCTGTGTTTCTTTCAATTATTTTAAATATAACAAAGAATTTAGTAAAATAACCTAGTTATCTTTAAGCTAATGTTAGGAACATAAATTGTGACTAAGGTTTGGTGGAAGATTTTAATTCAAAACTTATGAAAACAAGACATTTGTACTACAGAGCTGGTTTCGGCCGGGTTGGTATTGAAAGAATTAAATATTTTTTCTTACCAGCTTTTTTGTGATCTTTGCATTAAATATGTTAACATTAACTTAATTGTTATTAAAAAAAATAACAACCCCAGCAGTTCTCTGAATCTGCAAAATCATCCAACCCAAACATTTATATAATGATCTTTGTTTGCAGTGATGAGTGTTTAGTTGTTTGAGGAACTCAACTACTTCCTCATTGAATTGATGTAGATGTGTTTGAGGACTTCACAGACTCGTGTATCCTTATGTAATTTTCATGCAGGATCAACATGACACAGGGTGAGAAGGCCAACCCTTTTAATTACAGGTACAAATCCATCTGTTATGCTTTCACTCAGTTTCTGTCTACCCATTTCCATTCACAAATTTTGTGTTGACTTGAGGCCTTGGTAAAAAAAGCTCTTACCCTAGATGCCATTGCAGTGGCACCTTGGGCAAATATCTTGCCATTGCCATGAATTTACAAATACACACACAAAAAAAAAAGAAGTAAAATGTCGAGGAGGTTCTTTTAGTCTTGCAATTTACATGGTAACCCCACTAATACTGGTGCTACAAAAAAAAGTACCCAATGGCTTTAGGAAGAGTATGCAGCTGTAGAAACCATACCATAGATATTAGAGCATGACGCAGTCCTCTATCTTGTCAGATCCTGTCAAACCTTCCAACCCAGCATGGAAGGTAGATGTTCTATAATGATGAATGCTGGTGGCAGTAGCAGCATTCTGTATGAAACTAAAGAATCAAAATTAAGTTTACTGGCTAATTTAAATTCCTGTTTGCAACTTCTTAAACACAAAACCATGTCTGTGTGTTGTGTGTGTGTGTGTATGGGAGGAGGGGGAGTTATGGAGCAGTGAAGATGGGTTACAAAGGAATATACTTAATTTCTAAATGATTGTGGTTGCATAGTTTGAGATTTCATTTAACATTTCACCTTTCATTAAACCACTGTAATGTATTGACCCTAATTGTCCAACATTGTTATTGCAGAGAGGAGATTGGAAATCTGAAGGAGGGAGAAATTGATAAGACGAAAAGTTACTCCGCTCTGTGCTGGTCACAGAAACCACTGACAGAAGAGCAACTAAGTGCACTTTCTACTTACAAGGTGAGTTTTATCCATATTTCTGTATTTTCTTTTGAGAAATTCATTTAATTAAAGGAACATAAATATGTTTAGAAATTGCTAAGAGATTTTTGTAAATCTCTTGAAAATTCTTAAGACACTCCTTTGTTTTGGTTCTAGGATTTGGCTATTCTTCAGAAAACACCTATCCGAGTTCTGCACAGGTAAGTTCTATGAAGGTTGCTACCTTTCTTTTCAAGTGTGTTTATTTTCATAATGCATCTTCATTATCTTAAAACTTTGTAAATGATGTAGATATTAGAAGTAGTAGATTGAGAAAGAAAAGAAAAACATACCCACACACAGTGCTGGAATCGTAGGTGAAATAAACACCAGGGATGCTTTACTCCATGCAGAAACTGCCAGAACTATTCAGATGTAGTGCAAGCTATTCTGATGGTGAAGCATTTCACTCCTTAGCTTGAATGGGGCACTGAGGAGTGAATTAGCCTTCACCTGTGAAAGGGTTCCATCTGCATTCTTTTGTCAACCACAGCCACCTTGAGCTGGTTTTAGCTCCCGTATCTAGCTCCTTGGTAGTTTCCTTGAGTTGTCTGCTTTCCAGACCAATCTTCTTCAGGATCTAACATATTTAGGAGTGGGTGCTATAAAGTTCCTGGCTTTAAGGGTGTTGTGAAAGTTGGAGGCCCAACTTTCAGAGTTCTTTTACAGAGTTTAGAAAAACTGAAGGACTGCTGTGATAAGTTTGTGAGAAGGGAATATGTTGAATAAAATCATAATTAACTGATCCTCCTCTATTTTCTTTTACTCAAAACCAGGAACTTTTCAGCTCCCCTTCATATTAGTTTGTTGGTAGTTACTTCCTGATTTCACAAAAGAACACATGCCTTCAAATTGATACTAATATTTGTTTCTACAATATTGTACCAATTTCTCTACATGAGCTACTTATTGATCACAGGAAGCTTTATTCATTTAAAGTCTAACAGAGGCATTTTACCTTAGTTTAGTGTTTGTCACAAGAAATAAATTCATGAGTTTTAATTTATATTAAAATTTCAGAAGTTAATTCATGTGTGTGTGTGTATGTATATATATATATATATATATATTATATATATATATATATATATATATTATATGCATATATTCATTCCATTGTTTCATTAGTATTTTCCTGTGCTGGCAACCTTTGTTTTTCAAGTGAGGGTTTTTTGGTCAGTAATCTTCAAAAGTATAGAGCTACAAGATATATTGTTCACACGAAATGGAAACATATCACTATTTTTTTTCCCCCTCAGTCTTGTGCAAAGCAGCAGAAACCATAAATATGTATAAAAATTGGTGTTTTTGCATATGTCTGTATACATCTAGCATTACAGCAGTTGATATAAATTCATGTGTGTGTCTGTGTGTTTTATGTGTTTCTGAATGTGGATGTTTATGTCTTTAAATAGCTGTAGAAGTATGTCAACTGGAATAAACAATAGATAAATTTTTTTATTTTATTTTACATTTCAGGCGTCCCCTGGCATCTCGTAAACGTCTGATTCACTTCATGTCTGCAACAAAAGTGAATGACAATCACTTTCGCCTCAAACTTTCTACACAGGCTGGAACGTATCCTTTTACTTTTGCTTTGTGCATAGTGGGTGGGTTATCAGAATTGGTAGAGCACCAAATAAAATACTCTGTGGTATTTCATTGCATCCTTTTATATTCTGAATGTGATGCATATGGATGAAGACAGCTTTGTGAAGAAGTGCCGATTTCTAACTGTGAAGAGGTAGACCCAGGAAGATGTGGGATGAGATGGTGAAGTATGATCTTCAGATGCTGTGTCTCATGGAGGTGATGACAAGTGACTGAAACCTTTGGTGATTTGCTTTGCTTGAGAAGTGACATCATAGTTGTGGCCAGTGCCAGTGACAGGTAAAGAGCACCCACTACACCTTGTGGAGTGGCTGCTGTTAGGAGGGGCATCCAGCCATAGAAACTAAGCTAAAATAGACTGGACCCTGGTGCAACTCTCCAGTTTACCAGTTCCAGATAAACCATCCAACCCATGGAAAACAACCTGGCTCGTTCCTCTGCTCCCGCCCATGCTGCTGCACTTGCCCCTACCTCGCCAACACCACTATCCTCACAGGCACCCATCATCGTCCCTATCTTATCAATGACTCCTTTATCTGCACTTCTAGCAATGTCATTTACTGCATCTCCTGCTCTTTCTGCCCTTCTCTATATGCCGGTCAACAGGACACTGCTTGGCTGACCAGTTCATGGAGCATCTCTGAAACATCAGATTCGGCAATGACACCCTGATCTTGCGCCATTTCCAACCTATGGAAAATGATGATGATGATGAATTATATCCTTTCAAAGTTGATAAAACAGTAAACCTAGTCAAGTACTATCATTGATATGATTGTCTGTACTACTTCTCCAAAATGTGTCTAGGTATAAGGTGCCTGTTCGCATACTAAGCGTGTGTGTGGTGGTGGTGGTGGGGGAGTTATGTAATCCATGTTTCTTTGTGTGTGAATGTTGGATGTCCATTGTTTGATGAAGATTCAGTTCTTTGATCAACTGAATTGTCTGCTCCTAAATCATGTTAATAGCTGAGTATTCCACAGACATGTATGACCTTAATGTAATACAGTATGCTATAAGGCTGAATAATAGGTATGTTTCACCCAATGATCTTCTATACAGTTTTCTTCTACCTAATTCCACTCAAAATGTATGGATCAATCTGAGGTAACAGAAAATGACATTTACCCAAGATACCATGCATAGCATTTGAACCTGAGTTCTTGTGGTTTTGAAGAGAACACTTTAATCATTTGGCCATACTGTACCTAGCAGTATTTCTTCTGACTCATTACTTTCTGAGTTCAGATTCCACTGGGATCAACTTTGTTTTCCATCCTCCCAGCATTGATAAAGTACTAGTCAAATATTAGGGTCAATAATATCGAGTGCCCTGCTCCCTGTGAATTTGCAGGCCTAGTGCCTCCTTTAAGTATAGGAATCATAAGTGATTTGCTCATAGTATGTCAAGATGTGGACATCCTTAATAAAGGATTTTGATTGCCATGTCATTTTTTTTAAGTATAAAAATTCAGTTTTAAAATGTTTATTTTTGTGATTTCTTCCCCCCGTTTTGCTACTAGGATAACATTAACTTGCATACTTAAATGTATTAATTAGCATACCTAATTAAATGAGGAATGCAAAACATAGAAATGTTGTTATTAAGAAGTGATTTTATTGGAATTTGAATAAAATATATTTACTGGGTGAAAAATTGTTTTGAGGAGAGTTCTAAGAATAAATATATTTGATGGCAAAAAGGGATGTTTGTGGGAAGTTGTCATTGTATTTTTATACAACTAAATCCATTGTAAGCATTCTCTGAATATTTTTGAAAAACATACTCAACAAATGAATTTTTTCTTTAATGAAATTATCAGCTATGTGAAAGAATTTGTTCATGGTGATTTTGGAAGAACTCAGCCAAATTTGTCTTGCATTTTCAAAACTGACTGTGATATTTTAGAACTGGATGTTGTGGTAAGAACACATTTTCATTTTAGTTAACTTAATGTATTTTGTGTGATGGTACTGTGATGTTTTTATGGAAAGCCACCATTATGGAATTCCAGTAAGGCCAACTAAGTGTTGCCTTATTGGAATTCAAAAACTAACTGTAAATAATCACTTAGTGGCATATTACAGTTTGTGCAGTCTTAGGTGTATTAGGTTACACATAACTGAGTTACTCCTGCCTTGTACATAATCTGCTGTTTATACATTTTATAAGAGCAGCTTGAAGAATTTTCAAACTCTATGGAAGTCATACTTTAGATCTAAAGCTCATGACTTTGTATCTTGAGCTAAAGAACAAGCTTGATGAAGATTTTATTCATTTTTTGCTGCAGTTGATTTATCTGGAAATTAAGGTGCCAGTTCTTTTGAAAGTTATCAAATATATTATAGAAACTGCTTTATGCCAGCTGTGTGCATAGAAATTGTTTTCTGCTAGCTGCAGTCTTCTAGATTTGCTGATTTTCTGTTCCTTATAGATACAATGTAGTTTTTCTAGAGGTCTGATAAGAAGATCATTATTGTCACCATTGTTTCTTGTTCACCTGCTTTTTGCATGCTAGCATGGGTTAGATGAGATGTGTTGAGGCAATTTTCTGCAGCCTAATGTCCTTTCTTTTGATGAATCTTGTTTTTCTAGCAAGGTATTTTTATTCTGCTGGTCTTCACATGGTGAAGCTTCTGACCTATGGAATATATTTATACTAGAAACACAAACAAATGATACCATTTTTGCTCAAATGGTGACAGTATGAAGACATAGGTTCTTGTGCATGCACACACACACACACATTGTGAAACCCACAATGCAGTATTGTTCCCACATCCAGGACGGTGTTCTGTCATGCACACCCTTATCCTGGATTGTGTCCAGAGAAGAGTCATGCAGCTGATAGGTACTTTATCGCAAGTGGACACATTCTAGCCTCTTCCCCCATGCTTGCTATCTCCTCTTCCTTTTCTATAACAACCATAACAGCTTTTGCTCTTTGGAGCTGGCTTCTTTTGTTCCTCCACTACTCAGGCACTCCATCCATCCACTCATTTCACATATCCACCTCTAGCCCCCACTTGGTGCATCACTTTCCCTGTCATAACTACTGTGCCCAGTCTGAACATTGTCCCTCTAGAATCTCTTCCCAATTCATGTTTCAAACATGGCAGCTATTCAAATGTAATATTAATGGCATCAAACAAGGCGGCAAGCTAGCTGAATCGTTAGCATGCCAAGCTTAGCAGCATTTTGTCTTGTCTTTACATTCTGAGTTCAAATTGCTTTCATCCTTTCGGGGTCAATAAAATAAGTACCAGTTGAGTACTGGGCTTGATGCAATCAACTTACTTACTTTCCCGAATTTGCTGGCCTTGTGCTAGAGTTTGAAACCAATATTAATGGCATCGGTCTCACCTATCTTAAAAGACCAGCAAAAGTCATAGGATCTGCTCATTCCTTTAAATTCAGCAAGTAAATATGCGTGCGCACACACACGTGCATACACAAAACACACACACACACTGTGTTTGTCTAAATATACAAATGTCTGAAATGCATTGTTATTAATAAGATAACAATTTTTTCAAGTTGTTAATCTCAACATTATAAAAATAAATACTTTCAATAATTAGATTTACTCTGTGCTTTGATTGGTTCAGTCTTTAATTCATCCTCAGATTCTTATTCATGAATATGTACATAGTTCTAGTTTAGATTTGAACTTGGAACTTTTATTTCCAAGCTAAAGGCAACAATTAGGATTCCAATTCACTTGGCTATTGATGCATGTGTCTGTTTAATTTATTTCTACCAGTTTCAGGACTGTTATTGTCATCTGAAATAGCTCTCACTTTTTTTGACTATAAATATTACTCAGAATTGGTATATTTATTTTATTAACAGTGAACTAATCTTTCAAAAAGAGGATCAAAGGTCATTCCTGGGGTAATTTCCTGAGGACCTGAAGAAACTGGCTCATAAGGCCAGTTTCCACAATTCTATGGAATATATATTCCTTTCCCTCAATGGAGTGCTGATCCATCTCTAGATTACTCATTTTTACCATGTGAGTGGATGGGAGCAATGGGAAATTATGTTTTGCTCAAGAATACAATGTATTGCTTGGCCCAGAATTGAAACCACAATCTTACACTTAGGAGTGCAACACCTTAACCACTAAACCATGTGCCTCCACAAACTAATCTTTACACTTCAATGAGTTGTCTTCACAGTTTTCTCATATCTTCTAAATTTCAATGATTTATTTACTGTATTCTTATATTTCTTTCAGTCTGTGGACATTGACTGGCCAAAACGTCTTGACCAATGAAAGACATTTCTGCAGGCAAATCATCTGATTGTAATATGGAGCTGTGATCTAGAATTTAATAATAAATTTGGAAAAAATGAATAGATAAATAAATAAAAGAAATAAAAAAACAATCACTCTCTCTCTATTGTTGTTACATTATCATTATTGCTGTCATTTTCATTTTATGCCTGTTTTTCTATGCTGGAATGTTTGGATTGTCCTTGACTAGCATAGCATCTCACCATTTGTTGTATTCCTTAGTTATGTAATACACATCACAACAGAGAAAACCATTAATCTTGTTGTTGTTATGTATCATGTTTTTCAGCTTGATTTTTATTTTATGATACTGCATGCTCTTCCTATCACCAAGCACTTTACAATATAAACATTAATTTCTGCAATATGCACAAGGCTTCACATTTTATAGACTGTAGCATTGAACCCTATTTTGTTGTATATGCTGTATCTTGTGTCTTTGACTAGGCACTTATACAAGGGTTGGCTGAAAAGTTCATAGGCTGACCAAGATACTCTTGTAACGAGCTTAGTGTGAGTGAATATCTTGTCTTGTACTTTCGGGGTACAAGAAAGCAATCACTAGCCGTTGCTTTAATAATCCAGAATTCTACCAGTCAGAAACAACAAGACGCAGACGTAAAATATATATAACTACTTTATTCTCTTTCTTGGTAACAATAACAATAAGTGTGTTATCTGATGTCCTTGGTTCTGGGCGCGCAAGGCTGAAAGTTAATCGATTGTAATATTTACAATGTTCAGCCGCCAAAACAGAAAGGGTCAAAATGGCGTCCGGAGGAAGAAGATGATGTCTGCAACAATCCAGGTTAAAGGCCTTTTGGTAAGGACTGCTAGTAGCAAGTTCGAACGGAGAGAAAATATGCGTGACCGTCTCCTTCAATCGCTGCTGTCCCAAGTCGCCGCTGCTGCTGGCAGCAGTCAAACGTTCTACGACCCCCTTACCTTGGCTAACCACCAGGTAGGCAAAAGGGTCGTGCTTCCGGAGGTTCACGCATGCACGAGAGGGCCCTTCCTTTCTGTGCCTTGGCGAAGGCACCAACACGCGCGAAATAGAAAATGGACGGTGCGCGCGCGCACCGTTATAGTATCACTACACTCTCATGGAATGTGACCAAATGAGGTTTATTTTTCAACATAGTCTTCCTTGTAGTCCACACACTTCTTTCATTGGCATTGCAGTGCTTGGATCCCATTTGTGAAGAGGCTTTCATCAACAAAGTCATCAACAGCAGTGTTTACATCATCATCCCTGTGGTACTGGTTCCCAGCTAAGTGTTTTTTCATGTTGGTGAACAGATGATAGCAGATGGGGCGAAATCAGAAGAATAGGGAGGGTGATCAACCAGTTCAATCACACAGTAGCCACTGAAAGTAAGGATTTGTGTGCTGGAGCATTGTGTGCTGGAGCATTGTTCTATTGAAACAAGATCCCTTTTGTCAGTTTTCCTGGCAGTTTGGTCTTGATTTAGCTTTTTATAAATGCCTCAGCAAGCTGGCATAGTACTCTCCTTTGATGGTGTGACTCTTTTAAAAATAGTCTATAAACACAACATCTTTTGCATCCCAAAAGACAGGCCATCACTTCTATGATGATTTTCCTGGTTGGACTTGTGTTCAACTTCATGAAATGGTCTTTCCAGATGAAACGACCTGGCCTTTGGAGCAGGTGAGGAGGAGTATTTCCACTATGGATTGTCTCTTTGTCTCAGGCTAACACATGGATTAGGAAACATTCAAGGAAAGCAGCTGGATCTGCCTGAAACAATGTCAGATTTTCCCGTGATGTGATCAGCCTGGTGCACTTTTGATCTGGTGTCAGAAGATGAAGCACCCATTGAGCAGAAACCTTCATGCCAAGTTCATTATGCAGAATATTCTTAACTCTCTCACAGGATATACTAGTAGTATGGGCTGTTCGATTTATTGTCAATCACCTGTCATCCATCATCATGTGGTGAACACAATGTTTTCATTGGTGGTGACAGTTTCAGGATGTCCAGATCTTGGGTCATCTTCAAGAATCTCCCTTTCCCTCCTTAATTCAGCTGCCCACTTTAGCACTATTGATAAAACTGGAGCATCGTCCCCTAATGTAGCAAGCATGTCAGCTTGAATGTTCTTGTGGGGGCTAAGCCATTTTTCTGCAGGTACATGATAACATTACGATGCCAAACTTTGTTCACTTTCAAGAGAAGTCACTACTAGTTAGCTTTGAAGTTTTTTTTGAACAGTCAAATGTGAGTTTACTGGAAACAATGCAGTTGTTAATAAGAGAAGTCGAACTTAATGCATGCAAGGTTTCACAGCTCTAGCATCACTCCTTCATAGTCAGCCTATGAACTTTCCAGTCCATGTAGAGTCCTTGGTAAGGTCATAAAAGAAACACTTAGGCCCTAAAGTAGTCATATTTATAGAATCCCAGTTTGGTGTCTTTGTTTCTTTTTCAATTTGGTTGTGTTTTGATGGGTCATACTGCATTAGTTGAAGACTATTCATATAGGATTCTAACAGATTTTGCATGATTTCTCATATTTCATCCTGTTGGAAAGTGATTTCTAGATTATGCGATTTGTGTCCGACAAGCTGTTGACAAATGCTGTTAGAATCCAAGCTGTTGATGAGGACTTCTCTAATACTGTCATTCTTATATCCTTTGATTGTTTGAGATCGAAAGTTGTAGTCTTGGTTTAGAAGTTTGACACCAGTAATTATTGATTTAAACTTTCAACAAGACTCTGTTTCTAATTTGCTGGCAAATATCTTGAGACGATTTCATTTTTCAGCGTGGCATATTCTGAAGTGTATCAGCAATGGCTTCAGATGTATCTTTGCAAACAACTAGCAAGATGTAATTAGTGCATTCAGTTTGTTATTGTGGTGGTTTCTAATAGTTGATAAAATGTAAGCAAAAGTCTTGTACAAATGTTGCCATTGAGATCTGCATTGCTGGCATTAAAATCAGTGCTGAAATTATCCAGTCTCAGAATTTTGTTCATCATATCATCATCATCATCATCATCATCATTTAACATCTGTTTTCCATGCTGGCATGGGTTGGATGGTTTAACAAGAGCTGCACCAGGTTACATAGTCTGTTTTGGCTTAGTTTCTACAGTGGGACGCCCTTCCTAATGCTAACCACTTTACAGAATGTACTGGATACTTTCTATGTGGCACCATCACCAGTGCCTTTTACATGACACCATCAGTGCTTTTTATGTGGCATCATTACCAGTGCTTTTTACATGGCATTAGCACCAGTGTTTTGTACATGATGCTATCATCAGTGCTTTTCATGTAGCACCATCAATAGTGGTGTTTTGGATTTAGGGGATGAAATATGGATGGAGGAAGAAAGTTGACAGGGCAGGTATGTGGACTTGATCATCTGCAGGGTTTGCTATCCAAATCTTTTTATGTATGAAGGCACATGGCTCAGTGGTTAGAGTGTTGGGCTTACAATCATGAGGTAGTGAGGTTTGATTTCCAGACCAGACTCTGTGTTTAGTTCATGAGCAAGACACCTTATTTTATGTTGCTCCAGTTCATTTGACTAGAAATGAGTTGCAATGTCACTGGTGCCAAGCTGTATTGGTCTTTGCCTTTCCTTTGGATAACATCGGTGGTATGGAGAGAGGAGGCTGGTATCCATGGACCACTGCTGGTCTTCCATAAACAACCTTGTCCAGACTTGTGTTTTGAAGGGGAAATCCCATGGTCATTCATGACCAAAGGGGTTTTTATAAATATCCTTGTTGCTGTACACATTCACTAGCTTTCTTACAAAGGGGTCTAATGCTCTTAGCTAAGACTTTTTTGGAGGCAACCAGACTGAACCATTTCATGTGTAACTGCCTGAAATGGTCATGACTTCTGGGACTTGACTGATGAAAGAAAGCCAAATATTACTTGTATTTTTTTGCCTGTCCTTTTTATTGTTGTTTCTCTTGACCACCTATCTGCCCAAACGTTTTAATGCCTTCTATTACGTTTTTGTTCCATGTGTATATATATATATATATAAATATATATACTTTCAAATACTTAGAGATTCTCTGGAAGTAGTTGGCAGATTTTACTACCTAAGTGACCAAATGTATTTCAAATGTGACTATCCATTTTTTCTTTAATCTATGCATATCTAGGATACATTATCCAATAGTTATTTTTAAGAAAGCAAGATATGTAAATTGATGGAAATTTGGATGCTATTTCCAGCTCGTTGATTGATTGCGTAGAGGGTCTTCCTCCATTTGTTGGCAATTGTTACTCTCTTTTACTCTTTTACTTGTTTCAGTCATTTGATTGTGGCCATGCTGGAGCACCGCCTTTAGTCGAGCAAATCAACCCCAGGACTTATTCTTTGTAAGCCTAGTACTTATTCTATCGTTTTTTTTTGCTGAACCGCTAAGTTATGGGGACGTAAACACACAGACACACACACACATATATACTACAGGTTTTGTCAGTTTCCGTCTACCAAATCCACTCACAAGGCTTTGGTCAGCCCGAGGCTATAGTAGAAGACATTTGCCCAAGGTGCCAAGCAGTGGAACGGAACCCAGAACCATGTGGCTGGTAAGCAAGCTACTTACCACAAAGCCTACACAGCAGATATACAAGGATTAGTCATTTTTACATACTCCATCTTTTCTTTTGTTGTCCTTGACTCACCCGCTCTCCAAACCTACATTTGTTTAATATATTCAACTACAATAAATTTTCCCGGTTTATTTTCTGGCTACACACACACGCACACACACACACACACACACGCATGCGTGCATACACATATATTTGAAGAAATGAGAAAAAATGGCTTTTCTGATAATTTTTCCACCCAACTATTCTTATAAAAATCTAATTATTAAAGTGGAAAAATAACCAGGAAAGCCATTTGTATTCACTTTTTCAAATAATACTTTACTAAGGACTTTCTATATCTTATTCTACTATTCTCAGAGTGGTTGGCATTATGAAGGGCATCCAGCTGTAGAAACTCTGCCAGATCAAGATTGGAGCCTGGTGCAGCCATCTGGTTTGCCAGCCCTCAGTCAAAATTGTCCAAGCCATGCTATCATGGAAAGCGGATTTTAAACGATGATGATGATGATATATAAATATATATATATATGTGTGTGTGTGTGTGTGTGTGTGTAAATCATTAGCTCCTACACGCATTTTTTTTCTCTCCTTGTTTTTTTTTCTGTGTATCTTTCTGTCGAAGAGCATAGGCTTGAAATGTAAAAGACTTGTTCTATTTCTATATTTCTATTCCTGAGCGCCATACTAATACATTTGTTTGTTTGTACTCCACCTGCCTTCGTCTTTTGTTTATTTTCGTAAACTTTCCCGTTATATATACACACACACACACACACACACTCTACTTACAGGAGAAAATGTTGAGCCTATCACCTTTTTCACAGTTTCCAAAACTGTTTGGAAGTTTGCAGAGCTTAAAATAATCTAGAAAAAAGTGGTGGTGAGTGTTTGCAATATCTACTTTGTGACAATCGTAAATTTAGCTAAGATCATACGAGATGATGTGAAGCCCTTGACATAAATATTGTATACACCTGATACAAAAGGTGGAGAGGAAGAGGTGGTGGTAGTGGTGAAATAAATGAAAGAAAAAGAAAAGGGTGTGACTATGCATTAACTGAGAGAGTTGAGTAGCAAATACTGTTAAAATACTTCTCAGCTCTGTCGGTGATTATTTAAAACTTTACAGGTGGCAAGAGTAAAACAGGTTTTATATATATATATATATATATATATATATATATATATATATATATATATATATATATATATATATATCCTTTAGTTGTTTCAGTCACTAGACTGTAGCTGTGCCAGGGCACAGCCTTGAAAAGTTTTTAGTTGAATGAATCAACCTCAATACTTTTTTTAAAGCTTGGTACTTATTCTATTGATCTCTTTTGTCAAAGTTATGGGGATGTAGACACACCAACACCAGTGGGGAAAAAGTGGTGAGGGCAAACACTGATACAAAGCTCCACCTCTAGCCCATATATATATATATATGTGTGTGTGTGTGTGTGTGTAAAGTGAACATAACACTGACATCTCATTTTAATAGATATATATATATACCAAAATTACATAAAAATGTCTTGAAATACTAAAGAGCAAATTTATTCAATAAAATTGCCATTGGCTTCAACAACAGCCTCCAGACAACTTTGGAATCTCCTGTAACTCTTCTTGACAGTCTCCTTGTTTAAGTTGGTAAATGTTGCCATAATCCTTGCCTTCAATTCATCTTTGGTGTTACAAGAAGTTTTGTTGTTCTCTTGCTCATCTGAACCCCACACATGATAATCAAGAGGATTGCAGTCTGGGGAGTTAGGTTGCAAGATGTTAGGGGTGATGTGGTCACAGAAATTGTCTGACAGCCATGACTGGGTTCTCCTGCATGTGTGGCATGGTCCAGAGTCTTGTTGCCAGATATAGAGTCATCCAGCAGCTACACTTTTGACCCAGGGCATCACTACCTCCTCCAGGCACTTGATGTAGGCCTCTGCGTTGAGTGTGAAGCCGTGTGGGAAGATGAATGGAGGCACAATGTTGCAATTACTAGTGATTACTTCAGACACCATGATGTCGACTGAATGTTTGATTTTTATCACTCTCGGTACATGTTTTGGGGACACAGCAAGCCAATAGTTGTTCTGTGTGTTGACCATCTGTTTGTATTGGAGATTCCAGTGGGATGCCAAGCAGTACAGCATGTCATTTCCCAATTTCTGGCAGAGGGAATTGTGTCATGGTGCTGTTTTTCTCACAGACAGTGTGCCACTGGGAAGCTAGCTACTTATCACACGGCCATGCCTACACCTATATATATAGTGAAAAGTGGTTAGAAGTTCCTGTACTGGTTGTGTTGTATATACACAACAATGGATGAAAATGCACAATAACATTGGGAGATTCATTTTAATCTTTCTACCTCTCCTGACAAACCCTTTTTTCCCAACCAGTCGCCTGTTTTCTCATTCTCTCTCTGTTTATTTTCTCTTATTCCTTTCTGTTGAAGAGCATAGGCTCGAAACTTAAAGACTTTCTCACTTTTCCAAGCGTCAAACTTATACACCTCTTTGTAGTTCATACACCTATCTTCGTCTTTTGCTTTTCTGTAATTTCGACTATATATATATATGTGTGTGTGTGTGTGTGTGTGTAGTCGTATGTCTGTGTTTGCCCTCCGCCATCGCGTGACAACCGATGTTGGTGTGTTTACGTCCCCGCAATTTAGCGGTTTGGGGTCGATTTGTTCGACTAAATGCGGTGCTCTAGCATGGCCGCCGTCAAATGACTGAAACAAGTAAAAGAATATATGTATGTGCGTCCGCGCGAGTAAATTGTCAAGAAACTAGTGAGACGTAAAATACGTGTAAAGGTATTCAAAAGATTTTGTATTAAGTACAGTAGAGTATATCCTCCCCCGCCTCTTATTGTCCCCTCCCCTCCTGGGTCATTCACATCTAAAAGGGGGAAATAACTCTGCTAGAATCTCAGCAACATGGCGGGTGGTGGGATTAGTACTGCGTTTGATGCTTTCTTCAGTTCTTGGTTCCCAATTATATTTGCCCTTATTGGCGGTTTTGCATTCGCTTTCAGGTAATTTAACTATCTGTTATCATCGGAGTTTCTGAATAGCTGTCGCTATCTTACGGGGAAGGAATTGGATGGGTTTCCTCCCCACCATCTTTTTTTGCAATGTTTCTGTTTGCAGACAACAAAAAATTACGATTCTTAAAGGAAATTTTTTCCCCTAAATTTCAATTTTTTTGATACTTTAGACTTCCAATTCTGGCCCATTTCCTTTCCTATAAGGTATTGATAGCTATTCTTAAACCATTTTTATATTAGAATATCCGTCACCTGTCTAAAATAATAAATACTGATATTTGAGCTCTGTAAAAGTTAGATTCTAATGTTTCTGATTTCACGTTATCGTAACATGAATTTGTTTACATTATTTTTTTTTCAATTGAAAATTGAATTATTTCATGAGTTTTTCTTTACAGAATTTTCCTTTCTTTCAACAATGCTATTTCTGTTCCCACTCGAACCTTTTTAACTCGTTAATATTCTATACAAAGTCTTCAAGTCTTCTCTGGAATAGATAAAAATTAATTTGTTTTATATGGCTATTTATGTCTTGTTTTACTTAATATTTTGTATTTTTAGTTTGATAAGAATATCACTATTTTGTGTCCTAAAATGCTGAAGTTCCTCTTTCGAATCTAACTAAATACTATATATTCCAAAGAGGTATAGTATTTACACTTGACCTGCAAAATGTAGTAGCCGGATTGCCTTAACTCGTACCCTACTGTCTAAAAAAGAAAAATTCACACACATTTTGGGTAGTGGTTTAAAATATTATTTTAACTTCAAATATTTTAAAATAAACTTGGACTCACTCATCACAGTACAAAAGACAAAAGAAATGCTGATATGTTACATTGTTTGTGTGTCTATGAGTGAAAATAGTGATCAGCCCGTTTCCGAACAGAAATTTAAGAGGTTATCTTGAAAACAAATGTAGAACACAAACGAACGTTTAAAAATCCAAAACAGATATTTTAAAAGAAGGATTAACGGTGAGATTGAAAAATTATTGATAAGAGAAAACCTGGAATATAATTAGTAAAAGTTTCTCTTTTCGAGATTTTAGAAATGTGTATGAAAACGTGAAGTGTCTGTTTTGTACAAATGGAAAATTTAACTCATTAGGCAAGTTTTTGTTTTGGCGATCGAGTTGAACGTTTCACATTCATTTTTGTCAGTTAGCAGCTGTTTTTACTTTGGTGACCGGCGATTTTTTATGTAATTACTTTGGCTTAACTTGTTGTAAAAAGTTGATACAATAATTAATGATCGGCAGAGAACTTGTGTTTTTAGTCAAACTGAAATATAAAAATTGGCCACGCTAAAAGGCCGTGAAAAAAATACCAGTAAGAGGGTAAGATAATGAACGGAAAGTCCCCAAATCAAGTATTAAGTTTCTACAAGTTTCTTAATTGGAAGCCACCAAACAGAATAGTACTAAATGATGCTTGACAAAGAGAAATTGGAGAACTAAACTCCAGGATCACCTCACTTTCCAACAGAGAGTGTAAACCAGTTGAGAGGAATCTCCACATGGTCACTTGATTTGCCAGAAATAGCAGCCAAATCCTTAAATTACTCGTCATATCAATTTCTGAAAAAGGTGTGTCATATTCAGTAATGTAGTCTTAAATTTGTTATTGCTGGAAACCTTTAACCATAGGCAAAACTGACTAAAGGTACCTACTGCTAATTCAGGCTGTTGCTTAGGGCATCATCTCGTGCATTTGGGGGTCTTCCAAGTACAAAGATATTAAATTTTAGGATATTTTCTCAATGGAATACTATAGAATTTACTATGAAAACATTTGCAGATCTCGTGTTAAAAATTTTTTTAGTTAAGATAATATAGGTTTTACAACATGTTCTTTCGTTCATCATAATTCTTTAATGTCCACTTTTCCATGCTTGCATAGGTCAGACACAATTTGTTGTAGCAGATTTTCTGTAGCCATGTGCCCTTCCTGTTGCCAGCCCTTATCTGCTTTCAAGCAAGGTAATATTTCCCCATAGCCAGATATATTATCCATGGAAGACTGGAAACGAACATTTCCTGTACAATGGGGAATCTCATTTACAATCATCAGATGATGTCAAGACAAAGTTGGACAACAGTTCTACATGGTGGTGAGATGTGGGCCCTGAATGCAGGAGACATGCGAAAGCTAGAGAAGAATGGGGTAGTATGCTCTGCTGGATGTGAAATGTAAGTGCACATGTTTGACAAAATGTTAGTGTATTTAGAGAGAAGCTGGACCATCCAACCCATGCCAGCATGGACAACAGCTGTTAAATGATGATTGTGTGTGTGTGCATGTTTTTTTGCATATATACAATACACTTCTTTCAGTTTCTGTCTACCATTTCCACAAAAAAAAAAAAGCTTTGGTTGACACATGGATATAGTAGAAGACACTTGCCCAAAATGCTACACAATAGGACTGAACCCAAGACCACATGGTTGAAAAGCAAGCTTCTTAACTACACTATCATGCCTATTTGATTAATTTGTTACATCTTTGAGAGATCAACAATGCCCTTTATACTGTCGCTTACCCACTTATCATCAGTGTTTGTGATAAGACTGTGCCAGTGAGGTAACCTCAATGCAGTTGCTTGACTACTAGAAATAGTAGCCAATTTACTATCAAATCACACTCCTCCATGTTAAAAAATGAGAAGGACACTTTAAATACTTTGTTGGTTTTACACCAGACTGAAACTTTAAATTCAAACCTAAGATATGGCTACCTCAGCACTCATGTTACACTCTGAGGAGGTAAAGTTCTGTGTGGTAGTCTGACTTGATAGAAATAGCAGTCATACTTTGTCATCTTACAAAAAGAATAGAAACAATGGATATTGACCTAGAGATATAATGTTTGAAAAAAATATATAAAATGTCACAGCTGGAATAATTTAGATCTGCTGGAATTAATGATCAAACAACAACAACAAACAATAGGATGCCCTCCTCCCACTGCTCACAGTGTAGTTGTGTTTGGTATTTTTATCCCTTCTTTTTATTTACACAATTAGCAATTTTGATTATTTCTTCAACTCCGTTTTCACAGTTAAATGCATGATTAGGCTTACTACTTATTGTTCTGAGATAATACATTTTAAACTTAGTTCTTAATTTTAACCAAAATATTCAATGAAAGATATAAAGGGAGGATACAGGGTGGGGAATGGCAATATGGAGTTTGGAAGATGAGATAGTGTGCAGGTGATAGGAAGTGGAAAAGAAGCTGGTACATTTTGTTGTTATATTGGGTGGTTAGCAGTTGAATATATATAGGAGGTTGATTAAATAACTTCTGTATTTACTTGTGTTTATGCAAGAAATTCAATACAAAACATTAGGATTATACCTGAGAATAAATAAGGAAAAAATATATATACTTTGGTGTAAACAAGGATAAGAAAACAAAATATGTAATTGACATTTAGACAAAAAATGAAAGAGGCTATGTTATATTTGAAATTGCATTGTACTTCAGTAGTTATATTTGGTGTAATCTAGAGACCCACTACTCTAGATAACCATATTTAACTTCTCGTGGGCTATACTTTGTTTCTGTCTCGTGGATCATACCACAATTTTGTCTAATTGTAAGCCATACTGAGTTTCTGTCTAGATGAGGACCATATTGTTTTTCTAGTCATGGCTACACTGTTCCTTTTTAGTTGAGGATCATACAGTTTTTTTTTATCTAGTTGTGAGCCATAGTATGTTTATGTTTAGTCAAGAATCATGTTTTTTTTTCTCTGTGGGCCATATTGTATTTTTGTCTAGTTGTGGATCATACTATTTTGTTTTAATAAACTAACTCATAAATATTAACTATTAAATAAACTAGTTTCTGTGTAATGGGAATCACCACATCACCCAAGAACCCCCCACCCCAATATATCTATTTCTCAGTAGGTATCTATTCTAGGTCCCATCCACCACAGACCCACACTAGCCATGATGTTCGCCTCTCCTTGCCATGGGTATTTTTTTTTCTGACATCATCCTTTGGTTTGGTTCTCTCTTATGGTAAAGTACCGAGTGTACTCTGTAAAGTGGTCAACATTAGGAAGAGCATCCAGCCGTAGAAAACACTGAAACATGACATGATCCTCCAACTTGTTGGATCTTGTTGAACTGCCCAACCTATGCCAGTATGGAAAAAGGACATTAAATGGATTATAATGATGATGATGAATTTTGTGACGTTTGATTTATTTTTTCTTGTCAGGCAATATTTACGGGGAACACCTTATCAGAGCAAAAAACAACTGAAAAAAGAGACTGTACTAGTGACAGGAGCAACTTCAGGAATGGGTCAAGCTGCTGCTACTGATTTTGCTTCAAGAGGTAAGAAGTTGGTTTTTTTAATAGAGAAAATCTGAGATTAAGAAGACAAGATTTTGTTTCTCAATGACGGAAACATTTCCCTTTTATAACATTATTTCACCTATTTTAACAAACTTCCTTTTCTGTTCTGTATGAATTTTTTATTTGTATGCAGTGTATTTCATGGTGGTCACAATATCTGATTAGCTATGAGTTGAGAGGAACTTTTACAGCCCATTCAACATGTATATATTTTTATAGTATAACACTATACTTTATCTAGGAAATTTGAATTTTACATTTTGAAAAGAATAAACAATATTTGTCTAAGTGTCACCTACATGCTGGTTTATCTCTCTGCTTGTTGTAAGCACAGAGAAATAGACCAAATGTCATCACACCCACAAACAGCTAGAGACATCTCCAGCTTATACTGGAATATAAAATTAATGAAAAATTAAATTAGGAAACAATATTTATCTTCATTTAAAATATCTACAGTTTCTTTTAAAAGCTTTTTATTCTTTGAAATCATCAATGATCCAGGTTATCCCTTTTCAAATCCTTTTGAAAAATAATCAATAATTTAGGTGGATTTAGTAATATAGCCTATTTTGTCATTAACACTTGATAATAAATGTATTTTGAATGTTCAGGATTGAAAGTATTGCTTGTAGATTTTACAATGATTGTATATTTGCATCTAAAAATGTGACATGTGGATTGAACCTATGTCTATACACATTCTCCAATTCTCTGTTTATAATTCACAATACAGCACGTGCACACATCTGTTGGGGTGGGGTGGTTTTATATCAATTTGATGCCAGTTTAGTTTTCTTTAATTGTAGCAGTTTCACTTTGAGCAAAATATCCTTTACAACCCAAATCCACCTATTACTTTTTTGTTCAAACCAGGGTGGGTGATGTTACACCTAACAGCTGATGACATGATGCATTGCTTGCAACTGATGTATATTTCCAGGAAGCCTTTTAATCATTTCCTGGAATTTTCCATTTGTGGTACTTCTCTCACTTGAAAAAATTCTGACCTTGGAAGTTTTGGGATTTAAAAATTTTTTAATAAAGGATTGCCAACTATATTAAGGTGGTTGTTTTTCCATAAAAAGCTTCATCTTTTCTTTGTGCACATGTCTTTTGATCTGATTATTATATATCATGTTTGTTATTGTTTTATTTTATTCTGACATTATTCTGTTTCCAGGAGCTCGTGTCATAATGGCATGTCGGGATATTGAAGCTGGCCAAAAAATTGCCCAGGAAATCCAGAAAAAGACAAATAATACTAATGTGACAGCTCTACATTGTGATCTAAGTTCACTTGATTCTGTTCGGAAGTTTGTTGAAGAATTTAAAAAACGTAACATTTTACTTTGCTTATTTTTCAACTTAGAACATACAAAAAGATATTTCAATGATTTGTAGCATATATACTGTATAATGTCAATATATATATATGTAATATATGCACACAGACCTTGCATATATATATATATATATATATATATATCATCATCATCATCGTTTAGCGTCTGCTTTCCATGCTAGCATGGGTTGGACGGTTCAACTGGGGTCTGGGAAGCTAGAAGGCTGCACCAGGCCCAGTCTGATCTGGCAGTGTTTCTACGGCTGGATGTCCTTCCTAACGCCAACCACTCCATGAGTGTAGTGGATGCTTTTTATGTGCCACCGGCACAGGTGCCAGACGAGTCTGGCAAACGGCCATGATCGGATGGTGCTTTTTATGTACCACCTGCACGGGGGCCAGGTGAGGCTGGCAACACCCATGAACGGATGGTGCTTTTTATGTGCCACTGGCACGGGGGCCAGGCGAGGCTGGCAACAGCCACGAACGGATGGTGCTTTTTATGTACCACTGGCACGGGGGCCAGGCGAGGCTGGCAACGGCCACGTTCGGATGGTGCTTTTTACATGCCACCGGCAAGAGGCCAGTCGGGGCGGCGCTGGCAATGGCCACGTTCGGATGGTTCTCTTACGTGCCACCGGCACTGGTATCTCAGCTGCAATTTCCATTGATCGATTTCGATTCTGATTCTCACTTGCCTCAACAGGTCTTCACAAGTAGAGTTTTGTGTCCCAAGAAGGGAAGGTATGCATAAGTGGACTGGCTACATCCTGTGTAGAAGGCCACTGGTTATGGTCTCACTTGTCTTGCCGGGTCTTCTCACGCACAGCATACTTCCAGAGGTCTCGGTCTCTAGTCATTTCCTCCGTGAGACCTAAAGTTCGAAGGTCGTGCTTCACCACCTCGTCCCAGGTCTTCCTGGGTCTGCCTCTTCCACAGGTTCCCTCAACCGCTAGGGTGTGGCACTTTTTCACACAACTATCTTCAACCATTCTTGCCACATGACCATACCAGTGCAAACGTCTCTCTTGCACACCACATCTGATGCTTCTTAGGTCCATCTTTTCTCTCAAGGTACTTACACTCTGTCAAGTATGAACACTGACACTACACATCCATCAGAGCATACTGCCTTCATTTCTTGCGAGCTTACGCATATCCTCAGCAGTCACGGCTCATGTTTCACTGCCATGTAGCATGGCTGTTCATACACACGCGTCATACAGTCTGCCTTTTACTCTGAGCGAGAGGCCTTTTGTCACCAGCAGAGGTAAGAGCTCTCTGAACTTTGCCCAAGCTATTCTTACTCTAGCAGTTACACTTTCAGCACACCCGTCCCCGCTACTGACTTGGTCACCTAGGTAACGAAAGCTATCAACTATTTCTAGTTTTTCTCCCTGGAAAGTGGCAGAAGTTGGTCTCAGAGCATTTTCAGTGTTTATTGCTCCTGAGCATCTGCCACATACACAAACAACTTCCTAGTTAGCCTTCCTTTGACATTGCTGCACCTCTTATGTGTCCATAGCTTACACTTGGTGCATCTTATAGAGTTTCTACCTACACCTTTTCTACAGATATAGCAGGGCCATCTACTTAAAGGCGTTTGTGATTTGTCTACCTTCCTACTTATTAGGACTTTGGTTTTAGCTAGATTGACTCTAAGGCCCTTCGATACTAATCCTTGCTTCCACACCTGAAACTTCTCCTCCAGTTCTGATTGTGACTCAGCAATTAGAGCAAGGTCATCAGCATAGAGGAGCTCCCAGAGGCATCCTGTCTTGAATTCCTCCGTTATTGCCTGGAGGACTATGATAAATAGGAAGGGGCTGAGGACTAAGCCTTGGTGGACCCCTACCTCTACCCGGAATTCTTCACTGTACATGTTGCCAACCCTCACCTTACTAGCAGCGTCCCTGTACATGGCTCGCACAGCTCTCACTAACCATTCATCTATCCCTAGTTTCCTCATTGACCACCAGATAAGGGATCAGGGGACCCTGTCGAAGGCTTTCTCCACGTCAACAAAAGCCAGGTACAGGGGCTTATCTTTGGCTAGGTATTTCTCCTGCAGCTGCTTTACCAGGAATATAGCATCAGTGGTACTTTTCCCTGGCACGAACCCAAACTGCATCTCATCTAAACTAACTCTCTCTCTAATTAGTTGGGCTATGACCCTCTCTGTAACCTTCATTACCTGATCCAACAGCTTGATACCTCTGTAATTATTTGTATCTAGGGCATCACCTTTACCTTTGTAGCAGTTGATTATTATGCTGCTACACCAGTCATTGGGTATGACTCCTTCGCGTATCACCTGATTAACTATACGGGTGACTAGGCTATAGCCGACACTACCAGATATTTTGAGCATCTCTGCAATGATTCCTGATGGGCCTAGGGCTTTCCTGTCTTCATGCTTCTTATTGCCTTAACTACCAAGGAACTGTCAACTCGAATAGCTGGTCCCTCTGTTGGGTCAACATTCGGCAGACTCTCTTTATCTCATTCATTTTCTTTATTCAGCAACCTTTCATAGTGGCGTCTCCAAACCTCTCTCTTTGCATCCTCATTTAGCGCAAGTGAATCATCTTCCATGCGAACACACTTCTCTCCTACCACATCACAATTCTCTCTCACACACTGTCTTGCAACACGAAACACCTCCAGTCTTTGGTCCTCACGGCGCAGAACATTGGAAAATTTTTTCTTATCTGCTTCCCCTCTGGCTAGATAGACCTGTCTCCTAGCTTCCCTTTTGGCAGTCTGATACACTTCCCTGCTACCACCATTCTTCCAGTCCTTCCAAGCCTGTCTCTTTTCTCTAATAGCCCTGTCTACAACATTGTTCCACCACCACGTTACCTTGGGACGAGAGGGGACTTTGCACCAGCCACAGATCTGGTCAGTGGCTCTCAGCAGGTTGTCCCTTAGAAACGTCCAGTTGCCTTCTACTCCATGTGATACTCTATCCCCTTCTACTTCGTCAAAGGCTTCAAGTAACATGTCCCTAAATCTCTGTCCATTCGCAGGTTCTTTAAGCTTCCAGATCCTTCTTCTCCATGTTGGTCGTCTTCTAGTTGTCCTCTTAGTCCTGATCCTAAAGTCACTAACTACCAGTCTATGTTGTGGGGTACATTCTTTGCCTGGGAAGGTTTGGGCATTTATAAGCAGCCATCTCTCCCTTTGCCTGGCAAGGACGAAGTCAATTTGGCTGGTATGTTGGCCCGATCGGTAGGTGACTAGGTGGCTGGTAGGTTTCCTGAAGTTAGTGTTGCAAACCATAAGATTATTTGCATCGCAGAACTCCAGCAGCCTGGTTCCCTCCTCGTTGCGGGAACCATAGCCATAGCCTCCATTTACACCATGGAAGCCCCCAGCATGTCGTCCAACGTGACCATTGAAGTCACCAGCCACAAAGAGAAGGTCTCTGTCGTTCGTCAACGAGGTAGTCTGCAGTAGAGTGTCATAGAATCGGTCTTTCTGTCCATCGGGTAGCATAGGCCGATATAATGGTTGCTAATCCATGATGAAACACTAATCTAATCTTAAGTATTCTGTTACATACTCTGATTACCTCAATTACTTTATCTACCCATTTCTCAGCGATAAGTATACCCACGTCACCAACCCCGTCAGTGTTCCCTGCTCAGAAAATCTTGTACCTGTGTTCCTTGCCTGTGAGGAACCTAGCAGAACCTCCTCTCCACCTTACTTCTTGCATGCAACATATATCAACACATCTCCGTTCAAGCATCTCGACTATCTCGCCAGACCTACCTTTCAGTGTGCCAACATTGAGGGTGCCAACCCTGAGGGTGTGGGAGGTATGGGCCCTAGAGACCCTGGGACGGTGGACAGTAGCTTCATGTACCTGAAAAGAAAGCTCACATTTGGCAGAATTCATGAGCAAGTAATACAGTAGCCTTCAGTTCAACCTGCATAACACTACCCTTTCATATTTTGCACTGTATGAACATTACCTTACATAGGTCGAGTCTAGGGGTAGGGATGGTGAAAGAGCATTTGCAGTCTTCATGGGAAGCAACCCAGGGATGGCAAAGAATAGGAACTTCCGGCATGTGTGGAGGGGGTGGGAGGGCGGGTGCACCACAAACTAGGAAGAGGTTCTGTTAATTGTGAGAGCAAGAAAGTAGGTTTGAAAAATCTGAGAAAGTCAAATTTTAGGAGAAAGATAAGTGGCTATGAATTGGGAGCAACAGGAAGACAAGACAACGAAAAACATATTTACATGAATGGCATGTTACTGTGCTAGACAGAGTAATGAGAGAATACTGAAAGAATAATATAATGAGAGAATAATTGAAGAATAATGAAAGAATAATGATGATACGTGCAAAGATAGTAGGTAGAAGAAAGTGAGGTTGAAAGAAGAATTTCTTAACTTTAACCGTTCATGAGCTGTGCGTAATTCTTCGTTAGGGATTTGGAAGCGAGTGGGATTACCAATTATATATATATGAATGTATTTGGGTATATCTATGCACACACACACACACAATATGTATGTGTGTGTATCCAACCAAGTCTATATTTGCTGCCGCCCTTTGCATCCCTAAACTCCTCTCATTATCTGTTGATTACCTTTTCTCTTTCTTTCATTTCTTTTTTCATTTCACTAATGTGGTCTCTTAGTCAGTCATACTCCTCCCTCTCTTATTTCCCCTTCACCTATAAAGCTCATAAACTATGAATGGTTGCACCTTTTGCTCCACCCACCTTTCTTTCACCAGAGTTTATCCTCATCACCTTGTATTCACCTTCCCCCTGCAGCCATCTCCCCTCTCACTTCAGTTATCATTCTATCATTCATATTTCTTGTCTCACCACCTGTGATACTTACTCACCCACTGTCATCACTCCTTCTCTGTCTCTTTTTCTCTCACTGTCCTCCCACAGTTTCTCTACTACCTCAACACCCTCTCATCTCTCTGATCTCCTTCCACACCTCTCTTTCAGTGACTCTCTCTAGAATTTTGTCACACACGTCTATTTTCTCTCTTTCATATTCCTTTCACTGTACATCCTTCACTCATACTTGTCCCTACAATGTTGGATAACCCTTGACCCTTCTACACAACTCATCTCATCACTTTTACCATTCCGTTTTTTCCTTTTTCTCTAACACTGACACTAATCTCCCTTCCTCTTCTTTCCATATTCTGTCTCTCAATAGTGGCTCTCTTACTCCACTACTAACCACCCTCTCATTGCTGTAAATCTACTCTTCTCTTCATACTTTATCCTATCTCATTATCTTGCCTAAAATCACCACACACTCTCTCTCCTTCTCCCCTGTTTTTCAGTTATAGGGATCTCTTTTTGCCCCTTAGTGTTGCAAGTTGACCTCACTAGTGATGAGGCTACCATAAAAGTACACTCTGTAAAGTGGTTGATGTTAGGGATAGGCATCCTGCTGTAGAAACCATTTAAACAGGCACTTGAACACAAGGCAGTCTCCCCAGTTTTTCACATCCTATCAGACTGTCCATCTCAACATGGAAAAAAATGTTAAATGATAATGATGATCCCTGCATTACAGAAGTGTTGTGTTCATGAGAATCATGCTGTAGGGTGGAGTTCAGAATGGTAAAAGTGATGAGATGAGTTGTGTAGAAGGGTCAAGGGTTATCCAACATTGTAGGGACAAGTATGAGTGAAGGATGTACAGTGAAAGGAATATGAAAGAGAGAAAATAGACGTGTGTAACAAACTTATTCTTTACCATTGATTTCTATGTCACATGGAAGATAATAGGTAAAAACATTTTGTCTTAAGGGACTCTTTGTTACAGCAAGATTTTCATGAACACAAAACTTTTGTAACATGTGGTATGCTTATGTGTGTGTGTGTGTGTATACATAGCATTAATGTATATATGATATTTCTATGTTTCTTGTATCTATTTTTTATTACCCTACTTATATATTCCTCTGTCTATCCATCTATTTTTCTGTCTCTATATATTTGTCTATTTGTTCCTCTCTGTCTATCTTTTTATGTATTCCATTGTCTATATGGCTTTCTATCTATCTATTTCTCTGTTCATCTTTTTAGTTATTCCTTGAAGTAATTTTGTAGTATTTAATCCATAATTATAACACACCTTTTTTCTTGTAATTAACTAATATTGACTTTTTTTTTGTTTGTTTTCACAGGTGAATCTCAGCTGCACATTCTTATTAATAATGCTGGTGTGATGATGTGTCCAAAAACCTTGTCTACAGATAAATTTGAGATGCAGTTTGCTGTGAATTACCTGGGTAAAACTTATATCACTTAACAGTAATTGCATATATTCTATCTTTAGTTATCTTCAGGTCATTATTTCCCTTTATGAACCTGGTCTTTTAATTTTGAAGGATAAGACAGAAGGAAAACAGTAAAAATTGGAGTTACCACTAGCAAGTGTTAAATCTTTAACAACATGTAACTGTATTTTAAATGACATTGTTGTTTGTGGTTGGAGACTGGAACTAAGCACTCTTCTGTGTGAGAAGGTTTAACCTCATTTTAGAAAGAACTTCTTGCTGAAAGACTTACTGTTTACACCATATGTGTTTAATTTTGTGTTTTATTGAGTGAATTTCTCTGGATTCTTTCTTCCTTCCATTTTCAAGCATCATGACAGTGCATACCTCAAGCTATGAGTTAGAATTTGGTAGTTAATGATTTGATGAGAGAAAGGGAGCTTGAACTTGGATAAAATAATTACTGGCATTTTAGTGTCATCTGTAAACACCATAAGAGTAAATAATATTAATGTTTTGGGTCTTACAAAACCTTTGACTAATGGAGATGAAGGGATATCTTGGAATTCTTTTTCTAATGGGAGTTGTTCAGCTTCCAAGTTACAGAAACTACTGGAGCACAAATTCAGCTCTGAGACAAGAAATTGCTGCTCAGCAATTCATCATCATCATCATATGTCTATTTTGCATGCTGGAATGGGTTGGACGATTTGACATGAAGGGCTGTTCAGGCTCCCTGTCTGTTTCAGCATGGTTTCTATGGCTGGATGCTCTTAGAAAGGGCAATTACTTTATAGAGTGTACTGGGTGCTTTTACACAGCACTGGCACTAGCATCTATGAGCCTGTGAGTTTAGGGATGCTCAGCTGGAGAGGGTTGCAGGGGACAAGTCTGTATGCAAGGACAACCACACTTTTACTTAACTGGATGTGTCTTTTCAAGCACAACAAATTGCCAGAAGTCTTGGTCCCCTGTCATCCCTTCTGTGAGTCCCAACGTCTGTAGATCCTTTTTCGCCACTTCATCCCACATCTTTTTGGGTCTACCCCTTCCACATGTTCCCTCTACAATTAGAGATTGGCACCTCTTGTCTTCATTCATACACATTACATGGCCATACAAGTGAAGTCTTCTCTCTTGCACACTACATCTGAATCTACAAACATCTATTTGTAATCAACTTAACTGTATTTAACCTAGTTTGGAAGGTGAAAGTGACATGACAGCATGTGAAAAAAAAACACATTCACATTGTACACATAGGCACAGGAGGGGCTGTGTGGTAAGTTGCTTGCTTACCAACCACATGGTTCTGAGTTCAGTCCCACTGCATGGCATATAACTAACAACAATAATCAAATGACATCTTAAACAGCACAGCAAGTAGTTGTTTTATTGTTATGATACAAAGAGAAACCATAAATTGCAATACTCATGAAGTGAGATGCTAAATTTCTGCAATCTGATTTCTGCTATCCTTTAAAACTTATAGCTCAGAAATTTATAAGTTAGAAAAACCCAAGTTTTATAATCCTAATTGCCATTATTTTAGTGTATTGAGTTCTTTTTTGAAATACTTTAAACTGATTACTTTAAACTTCAATAATTTTATCAATTTCTTTCAGGGCCGTTTTTGCTTACACATCTTTTACTGGATACCATGAAAGCATCAGCACCAGCTCGTATTGTCAACGTCACAGCACATGCCCACCAACTGGGAAGCATAAATTTTGATGATTTAAACCATGATGAAGATTATAACCCTGGGCATGCTTATGCACAGAGCAAGTTGGCAGTTGCTATGTTTACTATAACATTGGCAAAATACTTGGAAGGTATGTTGTATGTAGTTTCAGAGGTTTTGATACCTTGTCTGGTACTTTCTCATGATGACCAGGCGTCACTAACACAGTTAGAATTGCTACTCAAAGACTGGCTTTTCCCTTTAAGACTCAGAAAATATTCCAGCCGGGTGCATTTGGGTGCAACTCACATTTAAAGTTAAGAATATCTGCCAAATATGCATGTACACCCACACACATACACACACACACATAAAATAGGGCAAATGAGGGATAGGGTTACATGTTCACTTGACTTGCTAGAAATAAGCCAAATCTCCCTCATCATACTCTACTGTCTGATAGGGAAGGATATACTGAATATGTCTGAAAAAAAAAAAAAGATGGAATTTTTTTAACCATAGCGCAGGAGTGGCTGTGTGGTAAGTAGCTTGTTTACCAACCACATGGTTCCGGGTTCAGTCCCACTGCGTGGCATCTTGGGCAAGTATCTTCTACTATAGCCTCGGGCCGACCAAAGCCTTGTGAGTGGACTTGGTAGACGGAAACTGAAAGAAGCCTGTCGTATATATATATATATACATATATATATATATATATGTATATATATATATGCGTGTGTGTGTTTGTGTGTCTGTGTTTGTCCCCCTAGCATTGCTTGACAACCAATGCTGGTGTGTTTATGTCCCCGTTACTTAGTGGTTCGGCAAAAGAGACCGATAGAATAAGTACTGGGCTTACAAAAGAATAAGTCCTGGGGTCGAGTTGCTCGATAAAAGGCGGTGCTCCAGCATGGCTGCAGTCAAATGACTGAAACAAGTAAAAGAGTAAAAGAGAGAGAGTATAGGTCTACTCTCTCAGCTGAGCTGGGGATGAACATCAACAACTGCTAAGATTTTTGAAAATATCTAAAACTAGTGCCATCCAATTGATTATGGCACCTTTGTTGACCAACCCATGTGTTGTGTCCTCTCTGTCTCTTCCAATGTTACTAGTACAGCTCCTGCTTCTTAGAATTAGCAGGTTGTATATTACAAGTGTCCTAGCCTAAATGATATACTTTTCTCTCCACCTCCTGTCATTCGTATTATGTTACCTCCTTCCTCCATGTGAAAATCAGCCTTTAGCCAGTCCTCCCCTCTTATGCAACCTTTAAAATGTTGAACTTCTATAGTCATCATCATCTTCAGCATGATTATTTCACATCAACTTTCCATACTGGTTAGTGTTGAATGGATCATTATGGCCTAACGCAGTTCTTGTTTGAAGTTATTACCTTCCTAGATATTAGCGTAGTTAGATGGGGTGGGGATGGAGGGAGCAATTCACCCTGGGTGAAACATTTTGGGGGCAGCAGCACTTTTGGGTCTACTGTAGGCAATATGTATTTTTTGTTGGGGCCTAGGGGGCAGCAAACTGAAGGACTGCCCCATGCAACACACACTCTAGCTATGCTAGTGTTCCTAGATGTCTTGGATGACCATGTTATTTCATTTTTTGGTTTTGTTATCCATTCTGTCATTAACCTCCTCTACAGAGTGTACTGGGTGCATTTTATCATAGCACCAGCATTAGAGAAGCTACCATATCTCAAGAAGGTTAGACTAAAGGTCCTCTTGACTTTATGCTACATTATAATTCATGAAATAATTTGTGTATTGTACTGAGAGGTGAGTTCTGACAATTCAAATACAGCTGCAAAATATCATTTCACTTCCTTGGATTCTGATACGTTTTCTCGTTTACTTCTTAAATGTTTTATTTTTAAACCAAATTTATCTCCCCCTAAGGACAGGAATTTTTTCAAGCATTTTTATTTTTAATTAAATTTTAAATAAAGCTCAGATGTTTTCATAATTAAAATTAGTGTAGGCAAAAAATCAAAGAGCAAAATGTCTAAAATCAAAACTTTGAGCACTGATTATAATTCATCAAATGCTTTTGATTTTTAATAAATTTTAATTTGAATCACATTTTTTTCATTGAATTTTAATTTGAAGTTTTAGAAACTTCTGCTCTATGACCTGATTATTGCATACTTCTCAAAGACTTTATATTAGATCACTATGTTACACCTTAGAAAGCTATAGGGAAAGAAAGATATCAGAAAAGTGATTTAGCGTTCTCTCTGGAAATTTCCTATATGTTTGTCTACAAGTTTAGATATCTGATGATACTAATCATTGTTACTTTCTTTCTTTCTTTTTTCTCTGCCAACTTTCAAGGTAGTGAAGTGATCGTTAACTGTATAAATCCAGGAATTGTAAACACCAATTTACACCGCCATATGCCTTTCCGTGCACATTCTTTTATCAATATGTGTTTTTCACCATTTGTATGGTACATGTTCAAGAAACCCGAAGATGGAATCAACACAATGATGTTTTGTGCTCTTGAAGATGCCTTAGGAAATACAAGTGGAAAATATTTTGTGTAAGTATAATTATATCTTTAACATTCAAATTATTCTGTTGAATGTAATGCTTATTCAATCCCATTGTTTTAAATTAATCATGCATTATCCTGTTGTTGCAAGAGTTTGATGATGTAGTTGATTATTTTTAGAATGGGCTTGTAGGATAGGTGTGAGAGGCCAGATCTGGACAAATTGAACATAAAACAGGCAGAATATTTGGGCTTGATATAACTGGTCTAAATGTTGAAGAGTTCACACTTTTTCTTGTAGTGGTTATTTTGTACTAATGACAGTGACTCTGTTAATTTTGGGATTCTCTCAGTGAATCCCAGGTACAGTATGTCTGGAAAATTGGCAAGATGGTCATGACATGAATGTTTTTGAACATATGTGTGCTTGATCAGACAGGTCCTGGAGCTAATCAACAGCAAAATCATCGTCACCATAATCCTCATTATTTTAATGTCCACTTTCTCATACTATTTAAAAGGGTTTTAGAAAATGAGATTGCTCCTAGAAAGTTCCCCTCTGAGGCACAGGTTTCTATGGAAGACCAGCAGTTGCCCATGCATACCAACCTCCTCTCTCCATGCCACTGATGTTACCCAAGGGAAAGGCAAAGGCTGATACAGCTTGGCACCAGTGATGTCGCAACTCATTTCTACAGCTGAGTGAACTGGAGCAATGTGAAATAAGTGTCTTACTCAAGAGTTCAACACAGCCCAGTCTGGGAATCAGACTAACTACCTCATGATTGTGAGCCTGACGCTGTAACTACTGAGCCATGCACCTTCTTGTTGAGTTAGATTTCCTATAACTGGATGCCCTTCCTGTTGCCAATCCTCCACTTGTTTCCAAATAAGGTAGTATTTCCCCAAAGCCTGACATATTTTCACAGAAGATGGGAAACGAACAATGCTTGTGTGATGGTGATATTCATTTCAAATTATCATGTGATGTTAGCACACCAAGCAAAATGCTTAGTGACATTTAATCCGTCTTTACATTCTGAGTTCAAATTCTGCTGAGGTCAACTTTGCCTTTCATCCTTTCAGGTCCATGTTTAAGTACCAGTTGAGGACTGGGGTCGATGTAATTGACTTACTCCTCTCACCAAAATTCAGGCCTTGTATCTATATTAGAAAGGATCGTGATTATTATTGTTACTAGTGTACCCACGCCGTCATTTCTGATGGTATGAAAATTATACAGAAATTAAAATTAAAAGACTATGACCTTTATTTCAATAACTGTTTCAACACAATGTTTCTAGTGAAAACCCTACCACCAATGAGTTTGCTTTGTTTTGGATGGCTCTTTACTAACATTTTAATATTATTCCTGCTTGTACTTCTCAATGCAACATAAAGTTGTCCATGGTTCAATACTGGTGATGATAGAATGATGCCAACATTATTGAAGCTCTGCCCTTGTGAATTGTTAATAGTCATTGCAAATGCTGGGGTAACAGGAAGTTGTCATCTACTAATGCTAAAGGGAAGGGCTGTCTCACTGGGACAGAGGTTGATGTGCAGAATAAAGGCCTCCTCTCCTTTCTTACTTCTATTAAGTATTTTTCCATGAATGAAAAAATCCTTGATAGGCAGCACTAAGATCCGGGTCCCATTGAGTAAACCTCTCATTGGGTTCAGGTTCCTTAGCAACATGACTATCGAATGCCTCTTCAAGGTCAGTATATGAGGTGGCATCCTAGAAAGCATCAGTGAATTAAAAAAAACCCACTGGTTAATGTATAACAGCTTCATTATTTTCTTCAACAGTGGTGTCAATACTTCTGGAGATTGTTGCCTCACCAGGCAATAATGACATTATTTCAGTGTTTATGTGAAGACAATCTTTATTTTTAGGTGTCAAAATGATTGTCAATGGCACTCTTTTAACTGCCTCATCATTGTCTAGTAATAATTCTTCCCCCAAAACTTCTCTAACGATGTTATTTGTAGATATCATGTTCTGGGGAATTTCTATGAGGTTTTCTTCCAGCCCTTCATTGTTGGAGAGGGTTCCATTTCCAACCTCTAAGAGCCACCTGTTAAAGTCATCTTGTCCAGCCATGCGCATATTTTCTGTCAAACTGAGTTTTGTTATGAAATGCTAGAGAGGAGATTGCTTAATTGAGACTCTTACTGCTGCATTGGATCCTCTTGGGATGATGGGTGCAGTTTGTCTGAAGTCTCTGCCAAGTAGCATTTTTCCACTGAATGGTCTGGGTGACTTCCTTATTTGCCTCAGCAGCAGATCAATGGCTCTCAGAGCATTGCATGATAACATTGATGCTTCATCAATAATTAAGAGCAGCTTCTTCAAATGAGTTGCAGACTACACCATCTACTGTTTTCATATCCTCATAACTTCAAGCTTCAGCAATATGCAACAACAACAGTCTCAAGTAAAATCTTTCCGCATCCTTTGGGCTAACAGCGTACAGTCTGAAGATGACTTTATCCCCTCCTCTTTGTCTATGCTTCCATACAGTAGTCTGCTTATTGAAGACATTACTGTACGGAATATCCAAATATTCAAGTTCCAGGCATTTTCATCTGTTTGATTCAGAAGATACCAAGCTGTTAGTGGTGTGTTCTTCTGTGTTGCTCTCTCAAGTGCCTGTCTCTCTTGACCCTCTTCAAAGTCTCTAAGTTGCTCTTGTGGCAGATGGACAGGCAGACGAATAACGGAATGAGATCTGTCATGCATTTTATTCTCAATAGGCAGCACATACTTTCAGGAGCACTCACATACCTGGCATCTAAATGGTTGCATACTTCATCATGCACATTGTATCAGTGACTGGATAACAAACACTATATACCGTAAATAAGTTATGAGAGTACGGATGACTAAAAATATCAGTGAACTGATAACAAACATGGCGAAGGTAAAGAATACACAAACCCAGTGTTTAGGGTTAGGATTAGGCCGAAAATGGATGGTGTGTATATTCTTTACCTCCATCAACAAACACTATATACTGTAAATATACACATACACATTGGAACTGAAATATTAGAGAAAATGATCTTTGTAAAATGTAAACAAAACATTTCGCCTGTGCTATTACTTTCTCCCACTCCCAGCTATTACTCTCACTACTTCTCCTTCACTGAATTACTATTTTCTCTTCTCACCCTTCACTTATACTATTTCTCTTACTCCCACTACCTGCCTGATTTTGGACAAACACATGCATATATATACACACACACACACAAATATATAAAAACACAACCCTCATTATTATATTAGGAGATTATTCCGCCAAGGTCGACTTTGCCTTTCATCCTTTTGGTCTCGATAAAATAATTACCAGTTGAGCACTAGTCCCTTCCTTCCAAATTTCAGGTTTTGTGCCTTTCGTCGAAAGGATTATCATCATCATCATCATTATTATTTCTCTTACTTCTTTTTCAGAGAATGTTGTCCAGTTAATTGGCACGAGACTACACAGGATGAAGATGTCCAGAAAAAATTATGGGAAGAAAGTTTGAAATGGACAGATTTAAAATTGAAAAGTTGAATAATGTTCTTTACTGCTTTTGCCTCTCACTAGAGCATAGCTATACACAAACACACACAAACACATATACATATTAACACAAAAGTTTTTGTTTCCATCAGTTTTGAAATGGTACTTGATTTCTCTCTTTATTTTTTTACTCTAGAATGTTTTTAATTTGATATTTTAATTTTTTTTCATTTTCATTTTCAAACTCTTAGTAACTATTTAAATGCCTGAAATATGTTGTTGATAAGATTTACATATAATATTTCAAATAATATTTCAGACAAATAACTCTTCTTTAGCTCGTATAGTTATACCCCATTTACAATATTTACATCTGCATTACATTGTGGTTTCTTTTTTTTATTACAATATTTACAATAGAATAGATCTGATCTCTGATTGTCATCAAGTTCCATACTCCAGATCATATATGTGGTCCTAGATTGGGTTGGAGCTAGGAATTTTTATCACTAAAGTAAGTGAAACACCATTCTTGTCTCTAAGCTTACTTTTAGTCTATAAATAATGGCTCCTAGATAAAATTCAGTCTAGAATTATGCATACACATCCATGAATAAAACACCTGATGATGATGATTTGAGATCAAGCTAATTGTAAAACCATGTAAATATTAAGTATGCACACTAAAGATGAAGTTAATAGCTTGTAAAATTATAATTTTTGTTACTAGCCACATTATTTCTGTTATACTGTTGATTGAATCATTTATCAAAACTGACAATTATCTCCAAATTCATTCTAAAGCATGATTATTATTATCATCATCACCATCACCATCATTATTATTATTATTGCTCTTGTAGCTTCTGCTGAATTACTTTCACTTTCCATCTCTTAAAAAATATTTTTGTTGCTTCACTAAAGGAACTTATATACACATGTATGCACACCTGTGCACACTTTTATCTACAAATATGCAAGCTGACATACACATGTGCATATATATATATATATAATATATATATATATATATATACACTGTACAATCTTCACAATAGAATGCCTTTATTTCAATTTTTTTTTGTTCTGTGTCAGACCATGTCTTCTGACAGACAGGCCTCTTGATCAGGACAGATTTCTGCATTATTTGGAGCAATTTATAATGCATCAATAAACTAAGTTTTTTATTTTCCACTTGGTGCATAGATGTAAAGATTTCTCTTAGCTTGCTGCTGATGATTTGTAAGGGTTTTTATTCTTTGTTGCCCTAATGAAATTCCTGACACACACACACACACACACACACACACACACACCATGAGCAATATACATATATGAAGAATGTGAGAAAGTGGTAAATATATAGAGAGAAGGGGAAAGTTTACAATGAAAAAAGCATAACTGAAAGAGATAGACAAATAGAGGAAGAAATCTTTTCTGTTGCTGTCACAGATTTTGAAGTTTTAAAATTAAGTGAAAATTTCAAATTTGGTATATTGATGTACTGTTTCATGTGAATTTGATTTTGTGATTCATTTATTCCAGAAAAATTTAACAAAAATGTTATAGAGGTTTAAAGTTTGATAAATTTTATCTTGTCAGAAAACAGGATTTGGAAGGTAGCATTTTGTAAGCAATAGTTGTCTATCCCCTCTCTCTCTCTTTCGGAGAGGCACTGAGCAGCTATACGCACATATACACACACGGCAGTAACTTCCACCTACCAAATTCAATCACAAAGCTCCGGTCGGCTCGAGGCTATAGTGGAAGACACCTACCCAAAGTGCCACGCAGTGGGACTGAACCCGAAACCATGTAGCTAGGAAGCAAGCTCCCTAACCACACAGCCATGCCAAATTGAAAATAAACATTACAAAATAATGTTTTAAACAAAATGAAAGCAGTTACATGTCATGAAGAGAGAGAGACACCCTAATGAAATTTCCTACACACATGCATACTCACACACACATACTCACAGTGTGAGAGATATACATACACAGAGAGTTAGAGAGATGAAGATATAAACAAAATGAAAGCAATTACATATCATATGAAGAGAGAGAGAGAGAGAGCGAGGGACAGCATGTGTGAGAGATATACATATACAGAAAGTGATAGAGTGGTAAATATATTTAGAGAGGGGAAGGCATAAAAGAGAGAGCCTCGTGGAAACAGATTAGAGAGTGGGAGATTTGTTGATGTAAAAGTTGAATTATTTCTTGTAACAAATTATATTTTTTGATTAATCATAACAATACTCTTCCACTGAGATGCAGATTTTGAAAATCAAATCAGTTTTTCTCATAGACACACTATTTTGGAGTCTTTGGGGGTTATATACATACATACATACATACATACACACACACTCTATATGAGGAGTGTATGTATGTATATACATATACATCAAGTACCTACTGTGTGTTGTATTTATATACTCAGAGTAGATAGTACTCATTAATAAAGTAACTTAACAAAAGCCCACATCTAACAACTTCAAATATACACCTTATATGTGTGTGTGAATATATATATATATATATATATATATATATATATATACAGCTGTAGAAACCATACTGAATCACACTGAAGTCTGGTGCAGCCTTCCAGTTTGCTAGACCTGGTCAAACCGTCCAACCCATGCCAGCATGGACAACAGACGTTAAATGATGATGACACACACAAATGTATATACATACACATATATACATATGTATATCTGTAGAGGTGCATAGCTTAGTGGTTAGGGTGTTGATCTCATAAAATTTTGCTTTCAATTCCTGGAATAGGTGATGCATTGTGCTCTTGAGAAAAACGTATCTTTTCACATTGCTCCAATCCACTTAGCTAGTGAAAATGAGTAATCTTTGACAGACCAGCATCCGATCCAAGGAGGAATGTGTATGCTAGAGAAACCAGGAAACTGGCCCTATGCTCCTTACAGAGTAATGTGGACTAGCCATCTATATATTTAAATACTCACACACACATATACACACAAATGCAAATAACAAATTGAATTTTAATATAAATCTTTCACTATTAAAAGGGACTGCTTAGAATGAGGGTATATACATGCTATGTTTCTTTATCTCAATTGTATGGCTTTGATTACAATGTTGCATGCATTGGATTTAGTACCTTGACATAATTATCATCTTCATCTTTTAATGCCTGCTTTCCATGTCTGCTGGCATGGTTTGGACTAGTCATCACATCTAGTCAGTTCTTCTTTGGAATCATTATCTTTCTAGATGGATTAGAGTGCCTCATCTCCCCTATCCATTCCAGTTTTGGCATGATTTTTATGATCGAATCCCTTCTTAAATCCAACTGCTTTACAAAGTGCACTAGGTGCATTTTGTCATGTCACTAGGATTAGGGAGGTAGTCATGTCCTTTGTTTTTGATGTTTCTGTTCATCAACCATTGTGGTATGAGTACTAGAGAGGTTGGTTTGTTCTTTGCAAAACTGCAAGATCCTGTCTATTTTATATGCTTTAGTTAATGCAAGGCATGCATGGCCAAGAGGGTGGGTAGAACAGACAGTGATGATAGAGGAGAAAAAGGTTGAATAAAGAAAAAGCATAAGTATTCTCATGATGAGAAAAACAGTGCTGGGACTGAGAGGGTAGTTAGGAAGAGAGTGATAAAAGAGACAGTAGGAGGAAGAATAATGTGAGAGTGTGAAAAATTGAAGGGTGTTGATAGACAGGTAGATATATAATATTCAGCTGTAAACAAGTTGGATTGAGTCATATACACAAAGATATAATATGTGCAGATTGCCCTAAAATGTAGGCCCATAGTTCTGCAAAATACCCATATGTTGAACATTATGCATGATATATACATCATCAATCAGACAGCTAGAGGTCTATTCCTTCAAACACATCTGCTGAAAGCTCTCAATGAACTATCATATTCAGATTTGGAACTTTAATTTTTAGAGAGTCATATTCTTAATGAGAGTACTCCACAGCTTTGGATAAGTAATAATTCAAATCACAGAAAGTCCCAGGATGAAGTAAGCATAATATATTTTAATGTTGATTGAATTTCAGCTCTAGTTCCTCCATTCTTATTGTGCACTCTCAGTAAACTTTACTGTATAGAAAAATATGTATGAGAGGGAGGGAGGGAGGGAAAAATAAGTGGATTGTAGCTATATATACATGTAAACAAACAAACATTATTGTATATACAATATATATATATATATATATATAAAATGTATATACTATTTATTAGGTATAGAGATTTGTATTTTTATATGTAGTTGTATTTTTCTATGCATGCACACACACTCGCTATATTCTTATAGAAGTTATGAGGAGGTTCAGCAAACATTTGTTTTGCTGAAGCAAGAATGGCCATGTTGTAAAAATACATTGTGTTCTGTCATAATTTTGACTTCACAAGGGTTATCAGATCAGTATAAATTTATATTCATTATTGCTAAGTTATTCACTCACATGAAATGTATTTCTACAAGTTAGCTCAATCACCAGAAATAAACACATTTGCATACTTCTTTATAGTGGCTGTTAAAACCATGAATGAAAGCAGAAATTATTCAGCCTTCATGACACTATATTTAATGCACTTTGAAGCTGAACGCATATTACATGCAGTTAAAATTGAAATACAAATATATATATAAAATGTATATACTATTTATTAGGTATAGAGATTTGTATTTTTATATGTAGTTGTATTTTTCTATGCATGCACACACACTCGCTATATTCTTATAGAAGTTATGAGGAGGTTCAGCAAACATTTGTTTTGCTGAAGCAAGAATGGCCATGTTGTAAAAATACATTGTGTTCTGTCATAATTTTGACTTCACAAGGGTTATCAGATCAGTATAAATTTATATTCATTATTGCTAAGTTATTCACTCACATGAAATGTATTTCTACAAGTTAGCTCAATCACCAGAAATAAACACATTTGCATACTTCTTTATAGTGGCTGTTAAAACCATGAATGAAAGCAGAAATTATTCAGCCTTCATGACACTATATTTAATGCACTTTGAAGCTGAACGCATATTACATGCAGTTAAAATTGAAATACAAATATATATATATAAATTATAAATTGAGGTTGAAATGGGAAATTGTATCTGCATAATATCAAAATACTGATTTACTTGAATTAAATGATCAATTTTTTTAATATTGAATTTAGAAATTATTTACTTTTTATATTTAATATTTATGGTTTTAATTTGGAAAAGCACATGCATACAGTTTTACAAACATATACACACACATCATTTTTCTTTTTTAAATTCAAGTAGATAGTTCATACAAATTTTTGACATTCCAGTATAATTTAGTAATTAAAATGATTTCTATTTTTTGATGTAAATCTTCTAAAAAAATCCTTATGTTAAAAAAGAAACAATCATCCAAATTTACTCTTTTTTCTTTTCACTTTGTCTTAACCCTTTTGTGACCAGTATTTCTAATACATTGCATGTATGTTTCATTTAAGTTTGAAAGTAATCATGAATTTTGTATGGATTTAGTAAAAATAACTGACTTTTCCATTATTAAGTCTGTTTCTGGAACATATTGGAACAAAGTGTTCTTAATTAAAATGCTAAGGGAAAGTTTTAATTTATATATGAATGCTTCAAGATGGGATAATTTGTACCATAGAACTAGAGGTGATTTCATTTGGGTAGGTATGAAGAGGGTAAATATACAAAGCTATACATGAAAGTTAATATTTCAGTAATTGTTGAGGCAGTGAGCTGGCAGCATAATTAGTACACTGGGAAAAATGCTTCGCAGCATTTTGTCTGTCTTTACATTCTGAGTTCAAATTCTGCTGAGGTCATGGAGGTGGGGGGCAATGTAATTGACTTATCCCCTCTCCTGAACTGGCTGGCTTTGTGCCAAATATGAAACCAGTATTTCAGTAATTCCAGCTCTGCACTGTGAGTTCGAATACTATTACAGTTAACTTTGCCTTTCATCTATTCCAGAGTCAAGAAATAAAGCACCAGTCTAACGCTGGTGTTTCCCTCTTTCCCTTCTGCCTTTCACTTCTTGAATGTTTCACTGCATTCAAATGTTGGAAGGCCAAGGGGGCATCTGTCTGCTTCCCACCAAATGAACACATAAAGCCATTAGTGGAAGCACATCACATGTTACTAAGTTATTCTTGATTGTGAGTGGTAACCATAACACACACACATGCACACACATGAATCCCCTCCCCATGTATGTATATATATATATATATATATATAATAATAAATATTAGGGAATGAATCCAAAATTACAGGGAAAAATCAGATTTAGGGTTAAATCCAATTTTATAGTAAAATATTATATAATATAATTCGAGACAAAACCACTATTTTAAAAACCAAACAAGGAAAGACTTAATCAATACATAAAATTTTAATATAAATTAAATAAACCGCCACTACAATTGTTTCATGTCTGCTACCGACAATCTTCAGGTGGATTTTCGATCTAAAAATATCAATATTTTAAAATATAATTTAAAATAATTTAAAATAATAAAATAATAAAATTATCAATGAAAGAATATAAAAATAAAAATATAATCTATATATAATCTATATATAATCTATATATAATCAATATATAATCTAAAATAATCTAAAATAAACCCTATAAACAATTGAATATAAAAACCTATTATAAAAGTTCTCATATTTAAAAATGTACAAAAACCAAAAAACAACAAGCAAAAAACAAAAAATAAACTATATATACACACACATGCTCATACACTCAACACATTACTTATTCATACTTCCTCACACACACATACAACACTCAATTCATAAACATGTGTGTGTGTGTATATATATATATATATATATATATATACACACACACACACACACAGTGCATAAGCTATTTAAGAACAAAATTTTAATCTAAAGAAGACAAAAATACTTATAAAGAAAAACCAATGTATTTTTATAGAATTTGGTATACCTACTCTTACATATACATAGCAAAAGGTTATTCAATAAAATCAGAATTGATTACAGCCTTGATATGGCTTCTGAAATGACTAATTGCATTGATAAAGCAACTTTCTTGATTCAGTGTTTTACAACTATTTCTAACCTCACCCTTGGATCTTGCAAGAAAAAGTTATGAGTTATGACATGGTCCTCACTGTCATGACCTGCAACACCATAACAGACAATGAGAACTGGTGTGCATAACAATGGTGTGCATAACTTCAGTGGGGCTGGCTCAGAATCATCTGTCATTCCTGTTGTTCACTTTTTGATCTTGAACAAAGTTCTCATTTGAGCAGAACCAAAGCATGTCGAGCTCCTTGAGGTACTTGAGTTTGTTCATTAATTGCTTTGATTGGGTCACATGATTCTCCTGCGCCTTATCAGACATGAACTACCCGCTTCTCATAATAGGATATGTACCTGATATCTTAATGCATCACATGTCTAAACATTGACTACCACTACATGGAGATGATTGGCAATAACCCTCAAAGACTTGCTGAGATTCTTGTTGATGATGCTCTGGATTTCCTGGACAAATAATACTTTTTTGACAATGTCTAACCTTTGAGAATGTTTTTCTTTTGGCCACAGAAGATATATTCCCACCACTGACCAAGAGTTCTTTTCTCGTACTAAACACAAAAAGACATGGCAACATTTAAGAAGGTTGCTATCTCAGAATCTCTATGGTTGATAGCTTTGGTGATGAGAACTGGATGTCTTTTCATCACCTGTTAGATTCAAAGCTTCCATGTTGGGACTGAAAAAAAGAGAGGACATTTAAAGTTTGAGTCACTGAGAGTTCTTAAAGTTTTATTCTCAAAAAGCTGACACATGTCAGGGATGTGCCTCCTATGTAGGTTTTTCTCCAGCTTTGGTTTTAATGGTTACCTCCCTGGAATATGTTCAGCTTTCAAAGTTAAATTGTTGGTAAATTATGAACTAGGAATAGTAGCTGTCGAATATTTTATTCCGCCCATTGAATTTTTGAGCCCTTGTTGTTATTGTTTAATCCCTGGTTGTCTCTGTTAGAGCATACTTATGATCATAGGCATGACTATCCCATCTATTATTCAGACAGTGTATCAGAAACTATAAAATCCCGCATGCTCTTTTTATTTTTTAATACAGTTGCATATATTTTAAGAGAGAACAGGTTAAATGACTGAGTAGAGCCTCTGCAGTTGGCCCATTGCTCAGCTTGCTGGTAATGGTAAATAAAGCTTAATCTACTTTCTGAAGTTTCAACCTATTGGGGAAGACACATCTCTTCCTGGATAAGATATTTATTCCCAGATTGTTTCAACACTCTTTTTCATTTGAAGCTATCCAATCAATAGCCCATACCTGAGTGTTACCTTTATTTTTAGTTAATTAGATTTTCATTTTTATCATTTGAAGTGGCTTCAGTGTGAAGGACTAAGTCAACCTAGGCAGGTTACATATTAACAAACTGTGACTACAAATATCATACATTATTAAGGCTTAAAGCTTGACTGCTCCAATATCAAATTGTGAGAAAATTCTTGTGTGGAACTTTGGGCAAGTGTTTTCTATAACTCTGGGATTTGGTAGATGGAAATTGAAAGAAGCCTGTCATGTGTTGTGTGTGTCTTTGTGCTTGTCCCCCAACCACTGCTTGACAACTGGTGCTGGTTTGTTTACATTCCCATAACTTAGTGGTTCAATAAAAAGACTAATGGAATAAACACTAGGCTTAGAAAAACGTACTGGAGTTGATTTGTTTGACTAAACACACAAGCCTGCCCACAGTCTAATGACTAAAACAAATAGGATAAATGATAAAAGATCATCTATTGATGATTCAAAAGTGGCAGAGGTTGGGGTAATTTTAGGTTTGAATTTACAAATTGATCAACTGCTGTCTTGCAATGTGACTCATTTTATGAACAGAATTTCTTAATGTGTCTGCTTGACAAATGAGTAAAATCTTAGTTCTCAGTGTAGAAGTCAGTGGTTACCTCCTCTGACAATGGTTATTTCTATAAATATTACTTAATATGATCTGAAGAATGTGTATGCGATTCTTCTACCTTGCATTTTCTACTGTATTTTTTGCCTTCAGCTAAACTTAGCTTTTTCTTATACTATAAGTTCTATTTCATATCTCCAATCACACATTACAAAATATTTATAAAGATGTCTGCTGTTTTGTTTCTTGAAAAGATCATTTGTGATATTTTGCAAAGCACAAAGAAATAGCTGAAGCATTAGAGCATTGCCTTGTAGTATTAAATGAAATATATTTTTATGTTGTAGTTCAAATCATTCTATTGCCAACTTTTGCCTTTTGTCCCTTTAGGGTTAATCAAATAAGTCCCAGTTATGTAAAGAAATTGATTTAATCAACTGTATTATACCTCTTCCTTTGCAATTAGAGGCCTGGTGCAAAGAAGAGAAATCTATACTTTGAAAAGCTATAGGATATGAAGGTGACTTAAGAGAGAGTAAAAAGTCACAATGGATGCTTTATTATTACAAGTTTGGTCATTCACTATGTTGAATTCACATCTTGCCAAGTGATCAGCCAAAAAAAAGAACAATTTTGTAAAACAGTCAATAAAGAAATAGACCAACACTGGTTTGTTTCTTTCTACTATTTGTGTCAGATGACAATTTTATGGTGAGAACTTTTCCTTGCTTTTTACTTTTTTTCACCCACCATCTCCATTTTACGGCGAGAAAGATACTTTGCAAAAAAGAAATCCTAACGATTAAAAAAACCTAATTTTCACAAAATTTTTTGGGACTCAGTTACATACAAGTAACAGTAATGTTTAGTAATTCACTGTGTTGCATTATCATCCTACCAAGAGGTCAACTGACTTTTATTTTTCTGTGGCTCACCAAAGTACAAAGAATGTTCTTGAACTGAGTTTGTTGACTTGAAGTGTCCTCTATGAAAATAAACAAGAATGGCCTGTATACATTGTGGAGAAAAAAAAAATCAATTATGAAGTTGGTATTAAATGTTTTTAATTCACACTTCTTGAAATTTATTTAAATTTCTGCTTCTGTAAAATGTTAACATGTGTCATTTTATGTTTTTTTTTTTTCATGGCTGTGATATTAAGAAATTCTTTCTAACCATTTAGTTCTGAATTTGGTCTGTGGCACCTTGGACAAGTGTCTTCTATTATCTATGGCCTTGTGCTGACCAAAGTCATGTGAGTAAAATTTGGTAGACGGAAACTGCAGAAAGGTCTATAATATATGTATATCTCAGATGAGATGGCTAAAAAAAAATTGCTGTATTGAACTAAATTTCGTTCTGGCATTTACTTTGAGTTATGCCCCTTTAACCCAAGGTTAACTTTATTATTTTGTTCCTTATAAAAGGTATAAAATAAATATAAAACAAAGTACCAGGATTAATATCATCAAACCTCTTGAAAGTGGTGCGACATACGGGTATGGCTGTGAGTTTGTTTTAAAATCACCTGGTTTAGAGTTTGTTCCTACTGTATGATGCTGTTAGCTGATGCCTTCTACTAGAGCTATGAGCTGATCAATGCCTTGTGAGTGAATTGGTAGGTGGAAATTGCAAGAAGCCTCTCTCTCTCTCACACACGTGTTTGTGTCTTCTTGTTGATTGAAAACATGGTTACTATTCATTCAAACAAGTAATTTGTTTACAATCTGCTGTAGAAATATGTCCAGCCATTGAGCTGTTCATTGTCAAATGAGAGAGATCCACCATCGCCACTGTTAATATTTGTATCACAATTAAAATTGTGTTGTGTTTCTTTGATTATTTTCTGTGTATGAAATATATAATTTTGTACATTTTCAGTTTTGGCTTTGGGAGCAAGATGTGAAATATTCATGACCACATCTCTGTTAGTGATTTTGTGGAAAACATAAACTTTGTACAAAACTAAACTTTTGTCTGCCCTTGTAGTGGACAGCTCCAAACTATGAAATAGTAACATATTTTTTTTTTCTGAGTAAGTTATAAACAATAATAATTGTTTCTAATATAATATAAACATAGTCCAATATCTGAAGAGCAACAATGATGAGGCTGTGAGACTTGTTGCAGAAATAGCCTGCTGGTTAGTTGAAACCACTGAAGAAGATTGTCACATCGGGACAGACCAAAGAGGAAAAAAACCCCCAAGGTTGGAAATGTATAGAACATTTGTCCAAATTGTTTAAAATGTATTCTCATTACTATTACTGTAATAGGTTGACTAATTATATATAGTCATATCATTATTATTATTCTATTTATCCAATTCTAATATAATCACAAGAACTGAAATTTGGGAGAGGGGCTAGTCAATTACATCAGTCACATTACTTGAATGGTACTTAATTTATCAACTCTTGAAGAATGAAAGGAAATGCTGACTCAGTGGGATTTGAACTCAGAATGTAAAGTGTCAGAACAAATACTGCACAGCTTTTTTTCTTCTAATACCTTAATGCAACTTCCAGCTTACTGTCCTCAATAATAATAATAATAATGGTTTCAAATTTTGATGCAAGGGCAGCAGTCTTGGGGGAAGGGGATGAGTCGATTACATCGACACCAGTCTTCAACTTGTACTTATTTTATTGAAAAGCAAAGTCAACCTTGGTGGAAGTTGAACTCAGAATGTAAAGACAGACAAAATGCTGCTAAACCTTTTGACCAGCATGCTAATGTTTCTGTCAGCTCACTGCCTTTTTAATAATGGTTTCAAATTTTGACACAAGGCCAGCATTTTCGGAGTGAGGGCTAAGTTGATTACATCACTGCCAGTGTTCAACTGGCCTTTATTTTATCTACTTCAAAAGAATGAAAGGCAAAGTTGAACTTAGTGGAATTTGTATAATAATAATAATAATAATAATAATACTCTACTATAGGCTCAAGGGCTGAAAATTTGGGATAGGAAACTAGTTGATTGCATTGACCCCAGTGCCCAACTGGTACTTATTTTATCAACCCCAAAAAGATGAAAGGCAAAGTTGACCTTGGCAGAATTAATAATGATAAGTTGAGTTTCTCTGTTTATCCATCACTCACTATTCTCAGATCAAGATGATTTTCAAGTAATTCATCTGGAGATGTGAAATGAGAATGGTAAATTTATTCAATATATTCATTGAATTAACATATGCCATGTAGGGAAAAATAAGGGTTATTTTTTATTCTTGGTCAAAGTTTATATTTTTCCTTGCATGTGACTTAGAGAAAAACAAAACAAACAATGGTCATGGTTATTTCACTCTCAAATACAAGACTGTGTTATGAAAGGAAAAAGTTAAAGACAGGAGACTGGAAGAAAGAGAATAGTGATAGTAACAGATTTGCTAAAGCATTTGTTTAGTAAAACAGTTATTCTGCTGTAAACTTATTTTGGTTTCATGAATATAGTTCCTTCCATCACTTAAAAAAAAAAAATTTCTGAGGTGGATAAACTATTTTACAAAAAAAAAAGAAAGAAAGAAAAACAAAAACCTGCAGTTATTTCTGCTGTTTGGTAAATATATTATTTCTCACTTAAATATGCCGGTTTTCATGCAAAAGTACTCGTTACACTCTCAGCGTGATTGGTGTTGGAAGGGCATCCAGCCACAGAAATCATGTCAAATCAGAGTGGAGTCTGGTGCAGCCCCTCAGCTTACCAGCCCTGGTCAAACTGTCCAACCCATGCAAGTATGGACAATGGACATTAAATGATGATGCTGATGATGATATAGAACATGAGGAGTTTTTGTCAGGATGAAGCATACTAATAGGTATGTGTTCTGAATGCTCTTCCAGTTTGAACAGCAGTTGAAGTAGTGGTTATGTGATTGTCTTGTTCAAAATGGCTAAATCTAGCTTCCCTTTGAGTCAGTAGGTGTAGGTTAAAGTAGTGAGGAAAGGCAAACAGTTAAGTAAGGTATGACAAAGACATTTAATTCAGTCTAAATTTAGCTACATAACAAATGGTAAAAGATAGTCTCTGACAGCTGTTTCTTGGATATCCCAACTATTGGAGCATTGTATTGAGCAAAGACTCTGTAAGATGGGTATTCTGGCATTGGAGAAATATAGGTTAGACAGTGGAAAAAGTTCCACATCAATAATACTTGTTTCTGGAATAATTCACCTCTGGAAACAAGGGTGTTTCGTTCAACATCCTTAAACAACCCTAATTCAGGGACCTTTTGACCAGAAAACCTGAAGAAAATTTTAACTGGGGCCCACCTGTAAGGTCATGCGCTGTTTATATTGATATGAGATCACTATGTCATGCACATATGATTATGATGCATGTGCCTGGTGTACCCTTATCAAACGGGTAGTCATGATGGGTATACTGGGCTTTGTATATTTTACCCTAGTGTCACTTTGCTGGCATGCATTGCTCTCTCTCTCAATAATAATGCTCTACACAATCACTTCCACATGAGACTGCACAATCAGTTCCATGTAGCCATAACTAAAGTCGTTGGAAAACATAGGTAAGACTGGCTGAAGAAAGGAGCACTGAGAAAAAAGAGGCTGAGAGCACCAAGCAGGCAGTGCAAAACCAAACTTTGGCCACAAATTGGAGGATCAACCTTAAGAATGAGCAAGTGTCCCCACTGTGCCAAATCTAGTAGAGTGGATGAAATCATTGCCTATATCATGAATGATTGCCCTAGACTTGTCCAAAACCATTATAAGTTGAGGTAACATGATGAGGTAGCAAAAGTGCTACATTGGAAGCTATGTAAAAAGTGGGGGTCTAGAGATAGGCAAGACATGGTACGAGCACAAACCACAAGAGGGTGTTGGAATCAGAGACCAGCAAAATCCTATGGGATTTCCCAATCCAAACAGATCAGGTGCTACAGCACAAGGTAGACCTATTGGTTGTGGACAAGGTGAAGCACGTGCTATATAATTGATGTGTGCCCATTTAACTCATGAAAAGTTAAGGAGGAAGGCAAAGAGATAGATATATACAATCCTCTTAAATACAAGATAACCCAACTATGGAAAATGAAGAAGGTGAAGATAGTGTCAATTATTGTTGGGTCCTTGGAGACAGTTACAGAAGGCATCAAGACAAATATAAAGGAAATCAGAATAGACTGCGCAGTAGAGCTATCACAAAAGGTTTGCCTCCTTGGCATGGCTAGAATCATCAGGAGAGTATTATTGGGTTGGCAACTAAGTTACCACCGTTTTTTAAAATTTTGGAATTTATTGCGTTTTTAAATTTTGGAATCTATTTTTTCTCGAGAATTCTACTTTTGAATCAATTTGGAATCTATTTTGATTTTTTTTTACTAGTTAATTTTAGTTAATTTTTGTTTATTTTCAGATCATTAAAATAGAATGTCAAATTAAGAAAAATGAGCATTTTTCGACACCTTCTTTTTGCTTTTAATCAAAGTTCTCGCGACATTTGTGCTGTGTATGGAGAGGGTGCCATAGCTGAAAGAACTGCTCGTGATTGGTTTGCCAAGTTCAAAAATGGAAATTTTGACCTCAAAGACGCACCTAGTTCTGGCCGTCCAGATGAGTTCGATGAAGAACGATTAAACCAACTTTTGCACGAAAATTCTCGTCAAACGACAAGGGAACTGGCGGAGAAAATGGAATGCTCCCACACTGCTATAGAGAAGCATCTTCACTCGATGGGAAAGGTTCAGAAGTATGGAGCATGAGTTCCGCATGCTTTAAGCGACAACAACAAAAATCAACGAGCCACAATCTCCGCTGGTTTGCTTGCTTGCTCATCACCGCTCAACTCATGGACACAAGCAACGGTTTCTTTACCGAATCGTTACTAGCGACGAAAAATGGTTCCTGTACATCAATATGAAGCAGCGTAAGGAATAGCTTAGCCCCGGTAAACAAGCGACACCACTCGTGAAACAAGATCTTCATCCGCCAAAACGATGTTGTGCGTATGGTGGGAATGGGAAAGGATTTTCCATTACGAATTGCTTGAACGGAACCAAACGGTCAACGCGGAACTCTATGTTCAACAGATGGAACGACTCAACACGGCTATTCAAGAGGAAATACCTAATCGTCAGCATGGAGTTCTTCTGCTGCACGACAACGCCCGCCCTCATATCGCCAATATGACCAAGGAAGCCATTCAAACGTATGGCCGAGAAGTGCTGCCACACCCGCCATACTCTCCTGATATGGCACCAACGGATTTCCACCTCTTTCAATCTCTTTCAAATGCTATGCGCGGAGTTTCGTTCAATACTGATGCAGAATTGAGAGGTTGGTTGGATCAATTTTTCGAGTCGAAATCGGGTGATTTCTACCAACGAAGTATTGAAAATCTTGTTGAATGTTGGGAAGAAGTTGTAAACAACAAGGGTGAATACATTATTGATTAATTAGTTATTTTTTTTTTATTAAACCTTTAAAAAAAAATTTTATTTAAAAAACGGTGGGAACTTAGTTGCCAACCTAATAGATGAAAAAACAGATAGCATGGTAGTGTAGGCTGCAGGTAGCAAGCCTGCTGTGCATGCAAGACTCCAGAAGTTCCAACAAAACCTGATTTTAAAAAATATAATAACGATTTCAAATTTTGGTACAAGGCTAGCAATTTCGGAGGAGGGGGACAGTCGATTAAATCGACCCCAGTACTCAACTGGTACTTATTTTATCGACCTTGAAAGGTAAAATCAATCTTGGCAGAATTTGAACTCAGAATGCAAAGACAGCCGAAATGTCGCTAAGCATTTTACCTGACTTGCCAGCTCGTCACCTTACACCTAGTTGCCAATCCTTTCTACTATAGGTACAAGGACTGAAATTTAGATGGAGGGGAACAGTCGATTACACCGACTTCCAATGTTCAACTGGTAGTTATTTTATCGACCTTGAATGGATGGAAGCAAAGTCAACGCTGGCAGAATTTGAACTTAGAATGTAAAGCCAGAAGAAATGAGATAAGCAATTTTCATAGTGTGCTTACTATTCTGTCAGCTTGCCGCCTTTAGTTTCAAATTTTACCCTAAGGTCAGCAATTTTTAAAGGGAGAGACGAGTTGATTACATTGATCCATGCAATTGACTGATACTTTATTTTATCGACTCTAGAAGGATTAAAAGGGGAGTCGATATTGGCTAGTTAAAAACTCGGAACATAAAGAATGAAAGAAATGCTACTGAGTATTTTTGTCCGACCTGCTAAGGATTTTGCTAGCTTGTCGCCTTAACAGCAACAACAACAACAACAGTGGAGGCGCAATGGCTCATCGGTTAGGGCAGCAGACTCACGGTCGTAAGAACGCGGTTTCGATTCCCAGACCGGGCATTGTGAGTGTTTATTGAGCAAAAACACCTCAGCTCCACGAGGCTCCAGCGGTGGGAGGGGAGTGAACCCCGCTGTACTCTTTCACCACAACTTTCTCTCAATCTTTCCTCCTACTTCTGCCACAAAGCAGAGGAACCATGGTGCAACCTATTATGGTCTGGTAAACTTTCAGACCCTAGTCTAGATTGCGAATCCTCTGTACCCCAGGATGGTTTAGCTCTCCACTCGTTAAAAGCCACCGTTTATAGAATGAGGATAACAACGTAGCTTTCGCGCCCGTGCAACCGCCAGTCTATCGCGTGTGGTGGGTGGATCTTCAAGTTGCCACACGCATTCTTAGTAGCTTAGAGTAGGCTCGAATTAGAGATTATTCTTTGTGGCTAATGGCGTGAGTCCTGATAAGAAGAAGAAGAAGAAGAAGAAGAACAACAACAACAACAACAATAATCCTATCTACTATAGGCACATGGCCTGAAATTTTGGGGAAGGGGGTCTAGTTGATTAGATTGATCCAACAACAATAATAATAATAGTAATAATGATTTCAGATTTTGCCACAAGGGCAGCAATTTTAGGGGAGGGGATAAGTCAATATTATTGACCCCAGCATTCAACTGGTACTTATTTTATCGACTCCGAAAGGATGAAAGACAAAGTTGACTTCCGGGGAATTTGAACTCAGACTATGCATTTCACCCGGCGAGTTAAATATTCTGCCTGCTCACCGCCTTAATAATAATAATAATAATAATAATAATAATCTTTTCTACTCTAGGCACAAGGCCCAAAATTTTTGGGGAGGGGGTCAGTCGATTAGATCAACCCCAGTACTCAACTGGTATTTAATTTATCGACCTCGAAAGGATGAAAGGCAAAGTCGACTTCTGCGGAATTTGAACTCAGAACGTAAAGACAGACGAAATACCTATTTCTTTACTACCCACAAGGGGCCAAACACAGAGGGGACAAACAAGGACAGACAAACGGATTAAGTCGATTATATCGACCCAGTGCATAACTGGTACTTATTTAATCGACCCCGAAAGGATGAAAGGCAAAGTCGACCTCTGCGGAATTTGAACTCAGAACGTAAAGACAGACGAAATACCTATTTCGTTACTACCCACAAGGGGCTAAACACAGAGGACAAACAAGGACATACAAACGGATTAAGTCGATTATATCGACCCCAGTGCGTAACTGGTACTTATTTAAGGATGAAAGGCTAAGTCGACCTCGGCGGAATTTGAACTCAGAACGCAGCGGCAGACGAAATACGGCTACGCATTTCGCCCGGCGTGCTACCGTTTCTGCTAACGTGAAATAATAATAATAATAATAATAATAATAATAATAATAATAATAATAATAATAGATAAGTAAATAAAAGTAAAAATATATATATATGAGTTAGAAGGAACTAAAAATCTGAAAGAGTGAATCTTCTTAGAAAAGAGCATCTTTCTGCTATATCTATAGACATTAAGTCTACTAAAATAGACTAAAATAGACCTAAATAGTCCTCATTGATTCCTTATGGTTGTTGTTGGGTTTGGGGAGATTATCAATTTGGTGCCTGTACCTTTCTGGTAAAAGGTGGGTGAGAGAGAGAGAAAGAGAGAGGAGGGGCAGAGAGAAAGTAAAAATGCTAGATTAAACATGTTAGCGCACACGCCTACATACACATATACTCACACAGACATACATCTCTAAATACTGCAGTACAGATAAACACATAAACCTGCAGTACTTAGTTTATGGGAAACACTTACACACACACAAACATAGATAGGAATCAACAAGGGAGACTTTTACGTAGTCGCCCGACCTACAAAAGATAGCAACAGTATCTCCCTCAAATAACAATTTACTGTGTTCTTCTTTAAGGATACCTCGTGCAAAATTTAGAATGAATTACACTGGTCAACAAAGAATTTGTTTCCAAAAAAAAAAGAAAAAGAAAAAAAAAAGAATACCCGTATCTTGTATTTTTTTGCATGCAGAATTCTAAAATAATGTCAAATTATCTGTATCACCCACAGTTTCTCTGTTCCATGATTTCCCTCTCAGTTCCTGTTAGGTGGGCTAAATTTCAGTTCAGCTGTTGAAATGTGAAGCTAACGGTTTAAGCTGTTGTAATGTGAAGTAAGCTGTTGAAATGTGAAGCTAACGGTAAACTCCTAATTTAAATGTTTATGAATAAAATTAACCTAATGAAATCACAAATCTGGCTATTTGAGTCCGTGAGTCACCGGATTGGCAACACTGAGTCGATGAGTCATCGATGCTTTGTCAGTACTGTGCTTGAAGTGTAGGCGTTCGGTTGTGTACTAAGTTGGCATATTCCATTCACCTTCATAATACCAAGAAACTGTATAAACATCGCAAACAACTTTTGCTATATTTGCGGTGACTTAACATTCAAGTCACAAAGACGGCGTTTCATGCCATTAATTAAAAAGTGCTATGGGCATTATTTTGGCTGTCAAGTGGGTGACCAGGTTAAAAGCTGGGTCCTTCATGTGTGTTGTGTAACCTGTGCCAGGCTTCTCATTGAATGGGTCAAAGGTTCACGCCATATGCCTTTTGCCATCCTTATGACTTGGACGGTCCCCAAAGATCACACTTCAGATTGCTACTTCTGCATGACGAATATACAAGGTATAATATCAAAACCCAAGCATACTGTAAAATATCCTAATTTACAATCTGCTATGAGACCAGTACTTTACAGCCAACACTTACCCGTATCTGACCCCAGGGGTTGTAAATAATTGATTGGAACCTATCAAATCAGTTATTTCCTAGCAATTGGGATACAGGCCAATCAATTATTGCAATTAATTGTCAATTATTTTGCCGAATGTAAAAACACCATATATTTTGGAGTGTTAACTTCGTTTTGATAAGAGCCAAAATTATAGGAAAATAAAAACCACGTCTTATAGTTACCAAAATATTTATTATCAGAAAACATTCAAAATTTATATTTATTCATTTAGAATAGGGAATAAACAACATGTACACTCTACATTGTACAGTAGTTGAAAACATAAATTGAAGATCTTTAACTGAAAGAATTTCTCAAATGAGTAGCACAATTAAAATGTTCTAATATTGCAAAAGGTCATGAACTATTGCAGATTTCTGAAATTAGGTCTTCATCCCAGAAAGCGTGATTGACTGTTAGAAATAATTGCATTTCTAAATTCATTGGTGTAAAGTATTGCTGAAAATCATTAAAAGCGTAACCTGTTGAGCTGAAGAAATGTTCCAAGATGTTGGATGTTGGTTACAAAAATCTACAGTTCAGATATTACTGAGGTGAATTTTTATCTTCTTTGTGCTTTTTGAAACAAATTGAAGCTAAATCATCACCTTCATGCATGTATTCGTTCGGGCACTGTTAAGCATTGCACTCGACCTAATCTTTCTTTGTGTCATTACTAAAATAAGGGGAGAAATTTGAAAGAATAAATTAACATTTTTTTGCACTAAATGCCACTTACACGCACACACACATTGTAATCTTCCAAGTGAGTACAATCCCCCTTCAAATCATTGACTGCTAACGCGAAGGAAAATAGAAATTCGACTTATATAGCATTACAATCATAAGAGAAGAACAGGAATGAAGGAACTTGGGAACTGAGTGACATTCGCAATAAAAAAGATTGTGAATGAGGGAATGGAATGTTAGCATTAGTCCGGTAGTAGCAGACTTCAAGAAAGTTGGATCAAGAGAGAGCGATGGGAAGATAAAGAGAGGGTGGTAAAAAAAAGCATGTGACATTGAGAACAAGAGAAAAAGACAAGTGTGTGTGTGTGTGTGTGTGAGAGAGAGAGAGAGAGAGAAAGAGGGAGAGAGAGAATGACAGACTGGGAGTGAGAAAGAGAGAATTAACGAGAAGAAAATATTAAGTATCCCGTTGTCTCCACTACTCTGGGTGGTATTGGTGCAATTTGTCTCCTACTCTGTAGCGCCAGCTTGCTGTGTATTACCAGTCGGAGGCCCTAAATAGGATCACGTGGGACAGTCTGTTTACAACCCTGTTTTTAGCCTACAGCTCCTTGTAAAAACTCAGCTTCTCCTCGTTTCGAGGTCTTTGGTTTCAGACTTTTTAAGGTCTTGTCGCTGACCATAAGACAGCCAGTTCCAGCGACAACGCCAGACAACACCACCACACGTTGAGACTCACCAACTTTGTCCAACAGCATTACGGCAACCTCCGTCTTCGTCGCCACCATCATGTCCTTCTTAACATCGTCGCCATCATCTCTCTTCCTACACAGCTCAGCAAGCAACTCATGCAGGTTCAAACGGTTCAACCTGTATGAACTCCTGTATCAAATGGCCCAGCAGCTTCACAGCCACGACTTCACGTACGACAGGCACCTGTAACCGGCTTAGCATCATGTCCGCGACTTCTTGATACAGTATTTCAACTACGGTGTACTATTGACTACGAACTGGTATTATCACCATTCTTGTGTCTATGAACTTACTTCTCACTTCGATGGCTATTGACTCTTTCACTGTCTCCTTTTTCATTGCCATCCTTATATGTTCTTAACATGAACATATATCCATGCCTACACACACACACACACACACACACACGCACACACACACACACACACATTTTGTTTTCACGACGGTTTGTCTATTATTCTGTATACATGACACACACATAGACATACATGTTAACATATCAATAAATATTCTCTTAATCATTCTACGCGGTTGTCTCGTTATCCCTCTGGCCCTTATGTGTTCCATACAATTTCCCTTTATTGTATCGGCCGTGTGATGTGGTACACTAGAGCGATCCTCGTCACCTCTCATCGCATGGTCCCTTAAAAATCTTTATTTCTTAAGTTGTACCCAATATAAACTTTCATGTCGCACAGGAGTTACTTGCTCTAACTCAATCGATATTTTTGAAATAGCAATCATTAAATTATTATTTCTACTAAATAAACTTATAAAGTTGTGACGCTCTCTTCCTCTCATCCAGCGAATTTGGCTTCTATTTAATCTGCATTTCCCCCCTACTAACACTGTAGTAAAATGTGTAAGTGAAGGAGAAAAGGCTGAGTGCAATTATTTCTATTGACTTAAAATCTAGCTGATGCCGATTTTGCATTTCAATTTTTCAAGGTCAATAAAATAAGTAGTAATCAAGAACTGGTATCAATTAAATCGACAATATTTGTTTCAAGGAAAAAATTTTGTGGGGTTCGTACTATTGCCGTTACTCATATGAGAGGATGATTTGGTAACATGTACCATGCTACTACTAATTGTTTTAGATGCCTGTATAGTCAGATAAAACCTTCTCAGCGTTTCCAGTTTTGATCCAATGGCACACCGAGGGTGCGATAGTTGGAAGGAGAGAAGGCTGTATCAGTATCTGATTAGTGCTCGTTTCAGCTGAGTAGACTGGAGCAACGTGAAATGAAATACCTTGTTCAAGGACACAACGCACGGTTCGATTCAGGAATCGAATCCACAATCCTACACAATAGATCATGCGTTTTCACGTAGACTTGTGCTAAAGATAGAAATCATTATTATATTAATAATGGTAATAATATATTTATCTACTTTATTAAAATACTAGCAGTGTCGCCCGGCGTTGCTCAGGTTTGTAAGGGAAATAACTATAAAGCATTTTTAGAGAGTTATAGCCAAAAAATAGCAAAAAAATGGAAAAAAAATTATGGTAAATTTTTTTGAGAGTTAAAAAAGGTGGAGTTGCGTCCCCTAGACGGTCTGTGGTTCGGGTTTCTGATTCTCGACCCCATGTCGAATTTATCGATTTTTTTCAGAACTGGGGGAATTTTTCAAAATTTTCGCTGCGTTAGTTTTGAATTATGACATTGGGCTATGTGTGTGTCAAGTTTCATCAGAATCGGTTGAAAGCAGTGGTCAGAGTGAGGGTACGAGAAAACAGACACACAGAAAACGCACAGACAAACTGCCGTTTATATAGAGAGAGACAAACTGCCGTTTATATAGAGAGAGATATGGTGGCCACTCGCGTCGTGCTATATTTCTATTCAACAATGAACTTTAAACCAGACGTATCATACTTTAAAAGCTTAAGAATCCGAAAATTAATTCAGTTTTCGTTAAATAAATCTAATGGCAGATAAATCTATCTCTGAACTCCACGTTTGGTGTATCATAAGTAAGGTTTTTCCTTCTGCAGAATTGAACCTAGTGTCTGCTAACAGAATGTCATGGTGAATTCCGGCATTGCTGTTATTGCAAACAGCAGCAATAGAATAGAGTGAGGCAGTACAATGTGCGACAAAAAACCTCCCAGATTCGTCATTCCTAATAAGTGTTTCAACAGTAAATTCACAGTGTACATCGGTCCAAACCATGATAGTGACTGAAAAGAAAAGAAAAAAAAATTAGCTATAGAAAGAAACTGTTCCATCTGCCTAACATCTCTAGAGCCGCGACAATGATTGTATCATAAATGTGGAATATTTTTCTGTCGCTCCTTGAATCTTGTTTCATTTTAAAGGGAGTTAACGAAAAAGGTTCTATTAAGTCACTCAGTCTGCTGGAAATAGCAGTCAAATCGCATTCAAATGGCTACATCCCACTTTCATTGATAGTTTGCGAACTTCTGACACTTGACTACTATGTCCAGACCCAGCCATCTGCGGCTGTGAGACGTCATTGTTGGTATTATTAAGATTAGCAATTTTGACAAGCCCATTGCATCGACCCCGGTACTTGACTGGTACTTTATTTTATTGGCCCTGAAGGAGAAAAGGCAGAGTCGACCTCGGCGGAATTTGAAGTCAGAACATAAAGACACGAAATGCTACTGAGTATTTTTTTCCGGCGTACTAACGATTCTGCTAGCTCGACACAATATCAGTAATAATCATACTAATAATAATAATAATAATAATATAATAATAATAATAATAAATGCCCTGATGCAGTACCAGGCAGTGGCTCTCATGGCTTCTGATCTTAACTGATTGGAAGTGCTATCATGTACATTGTTTTGTCTTGGTATAAAAGATGGGCTACAGCAAATATTCTGCTCAATACCACAGATTTGCTTGTCAGTTGTTTGACCTTAACCAGTTGAGCATGTCCCTTAGTGGCTGACGATATGTGCATCTCTGATCACGAGCAGAAGTAGTGGGGGAGCATCATAGCCATGTGTTGAGAGGGATTCTTTGGGGTTTGAATAGTTCACCTCTGGAAACATGGGTGGTTCTTTCAACATCCTTAAGCAACCCTTATTCAGGGACCTTTTGAGCGGGATGGGCTACTCAACCTGAAGAAAATTCTAACTGGGCCCCACCTGCAAGGTCATGTGCTGTTTATCTTGATATGAGATCACCATGTCGCGCACATATGGTTGTGATGCATGTGCCTGGTGTACCTTTATCAGACGGGTAGTCATGATGGGTATATTGGGCTTCGTATATTTTACCCCAGTGTCACTTTGATGGCATACACTGCTCTCTCACTCAATAATAATAATAATAATGATGATGATGATGATGATGATGATGATGATGATGATATGATAATGATAATGATCATATTAATAATAATAATAATAATAATAATAATAATAATAATGATGATGATGATGATTGTGATGATGATGATTGTGATGATGATGATTGTGATGATGATGATTGTGATGATGATGATTGTGATGATGATGATGATGCCACAAAGGCAATAATTTTGGGGAAAGGTTTAAGTCACTTACATCGACCATAGTGCAATACTAGTACTTATTTTATCGACCCCGAAGGGATAAAAGGCAAAGTCGACTTCAGCGGAATTTGAACTCAGATTTAATAATAATAATAATAATAATAATAATAATAATAATAATAATAATAATAATAATCCTTTCTACTAAAGCTATAGGGGCTAAAATTTGTGGGGAGGGGGACTAGTCGATAACACAGACCTTAGTGTTTCACTGGTACTTAATTTATCGACCCCAAAAGGATGAAATCAAAGTCAACCTCGGCAGAATTTGAACTCAGAACGTAGCGACGGGTGAAATACGACTAAGCATTTCGCCACGATAATAATAATAATAATAATAATAATAATAATAATAATAATAATAATAATAATAATAATAATACATCAAGTGATGGTGTCACAATAAAAACACTAGTAACTGCGCAATCTGATAATCGCTACCTCATATGAGTAACAATGAATAAAAATATTGTGAATAACGGTGGTAATAAAACTGAAGCCATTGATGGTGACAGTGTTGCACCCGACAGACTCAGAGATTCTGGTCCGGCTCCAGCCTGTCGATATCCAGAAACTGACCACTACACACGGCGTAGATGGAGCAAGCAAATTAATGCTGTGGTCATGGAGTGTTACTACCTGAGCAATCCGGTGGATGCAAATGGTGCGCAAATTAGGGGTTACCGACAACGTATGTATGATCATTGGAGCGAAAGGGATTGCTTCAACTCACGGAACAGAGTCTATGTGATCAAGCTAGAGCTATAAGAAAAAATCGTTGGTTCACAGAAGTAGAGCTCGAAGCTATCAAAAGACGGGTCTTGGGGAGGAGGCCAGTCGATGAGATTGACCCTAGTATGCAACTGGTATTCAATTTATCGACCTCGAAAGGATAAAAGGCAAAGTCGACCTCGGCGGAATTCGAACTCAGAACGTGACGACAGAAGAAATACCGCTAAGCACTTCGCCCAGTGTGCTAATGTTTCAACCAACTCGCCTTATTATTATTATTAACCCAATAAATATCTGATTCATAATATTTCTTCTCATGATTGTGTGGTGGTGGTGGCGATGATAATTCTGTCTATGAATGCAGACAGACGTAGAGAGAGAGAGTGTGTGAAAGCGCTGTCGAAGGCGGTGAGGGGGAGATATAGAACGCTGTTTGACGACGTTATAAAGAGAAAGTGAAGGGGAGTTAGACGCTGTTAAACGACGTTATATATAGAAAGTGATGGGAAGGGAGGAAAGAGAGTGAGTGACGGAGGAAGACAGATACATAAAAGAATGAGAGTAGACTCGTCAAAGTGCGTTTTTGGCCCTAGCAACGACATCTTTTAAGATAGGGATTTCTAACCTAGCCCACTGGCATCCTCACCTCATTTTACATGTCCCTGTAAATTTTGGAGTCAATCCGACGGGATCTAGTGGCCTTTAACCCGTTCTCAATGCCAAAACCAGACAAACAAACAAACTTTTCGCATTTCAGATTTATAATATAGAGATTTCTCCGATGACGAAAAACAATAACGGTTAGAATATTCAAGTTCGAAACTTCTAGCATGTATTGTAAATAAATAGATATATTATTGATTGTACTGTTCTGCGTACACCTTATTAAAGAGAAGAATCGTTATATTGTCGAACAAATGCCTTGCAGTATTTGTTCCTGCTCTGTGCGTTCTGAGTTCAAATTCTGCCGAGGTCAGTTTTGCCTTTCATTCTTTCCGATCTAATGAAATAAAGTAGCAATCATCTACTAGAATTAATAAGTATTGACAAACAGCCTCTCCTCAATAGTACTGGTCTTGCGTCAAAGTCAGAAACCGTTATTAAAGAGGGGTGGAACAGTAAATTTCTAAGAGGGCGGCAGGGTGAAAACCACACTCCGCAGCCTTAAAAAAACAATGTACAGGACAATATAACCTGGCGTATATGCTCTCGTATTGCTGAGAATAGACAGGTTGATCACAGATGAAGTGTAAATCTGTTAAATAATGGCTGACCTAGAATAAACTATAACGACTGATGCTTATAAAATGTGACCCGAGTAGACCCGAATGAAATCGGGTTATATTAACCAAAATGTGAAAAGAGGTCTAAATGGGGCTTGAAGGGGATTAAAATTTACAGGAGCGGGTGTTTAGGAATTCTCTGTTACATCAAGCTAAAAAATTTGCGCCAGCCTTTATATCGTCAATGTGTTGCCGTCCATGATGAAGAAGTTTTGAATGCTTGCCATGGTGAGTCTACTGTCGTGAGAAAGAATCACTTCAAAGCTTGGTGTTTAGGGATTTTCTTTTACATCAAGTTCAAAATTTTACGCCAGTCGTTAAACTGCCACTATGTTACTGTCCGTCGTTAAGAAATGCCAGCCATGGTGACTCTACTATCCTCAGATTCAATCCTTTCAAACTTTGGTTTCCAATATTTTTTAAATTTTTATTCAGCTCGCAAGTTCGTCTGTCCCTTTTAAATGTTAGTGTTTTGCTTTCTGCCTTGAAGCAGACCTTTCTGTTGTCACTGCCTGATATTTATGATTGATCTTTCAAACTACTTTCTTTCTCAACTTACTCAAGATCTTTTGTTGTTTATAAATGGGAGAGAGAGAGATAGAGAAAGATAGAGAGTAAGAGAAAGCGAGGGAGAGTCCGAGAGAAAGGAAGAGTAAGAGAGTGGGAAAGGGAGAGAGAATGGAGAGAGAAACAAAGAGGGAGAATCATCATCATCATCAACATCATCGTTTAACGTCCGTTTTCCGTGCTAGCACGGGTTGGATGGTTTGACCGAGGTCTGGGAAGCCAGGAGGCTGCACCAGGCTCCAATCTGATCTGGCAGTGTTTCTACAGCTGGATGCCCTTCCTAACGCCAACCACTCCGTGATTGTAGTGGGTGCTTTTTTCGTTCCACCGGCACAGGTGCCACGGGGGGGGGGCACTGGCAGCGGCCACGATCGGTTGGTGCTTTTTACGTGCCACCGGCACAGAAGCCAGTCAAGGCGGTACTGCCATCGGCCACGTTCGGATGGTGCTTTTTACGTGCCGAAAGGATGCAACAGAAAATAACCACACTCTTACCCGCGCGTAGAGCGGGTCACCTTAAGCTAGTCTTTATTATAAAACGATGCAATTTTCCTAACCAATAGACAATTACGGAAGATCTTGCTGGTTTAGACACAACCGCAGACTTCTCCCTCTTCAATATGGTTGGTTTGTATCTATGTTACAAATCTTAATCACATAAATATCACACAGGAAGAGGTACGATTTATTAATAATTTTGCTTCCAAAGACTTGTGAATGAATGCTGTTACAAACCAGCCCTGAAATATGTTTAACGTAGCCTAGTTTTAGATAGATTTGTTTTTTTAATGAAATAAGTACCATATGGAATTTCGAAAGAGATAAAAAAATTCTATGAATATTTATAATCTTGGCAATAAACGGTACGATATGGCTTTTTTTTCCGACATTACCAATAATTCAAAATGTATTTAATTTGTTGAGAATATATTATGCTTTTGACAAATAGAATAAAAAGTTGTAAGGTCAAAAGTACCTCATAATGTATGAAGTCTTTAGAAAATGAGAAAACATCGCTGTAACATGGTTATACTTGTAGAAATGCCTTGAAATTGATATCTATATATTAATTTACAAGGAAATGTAGTACGTTATATTATTTTAATATTTTACTTCTTGATTTCACCCCATTTCAATTAGGGAAACATTAATGGAAAGAAAGATGACTCCAACGATTCCAATATATAGCAAGAAGACGAATGAGAAGTGTAGTCTTTCGGTTTCGATTTTTCACGTTTATTGTTAAAAGCTTTATTGGACGCAATCATCTTCATCAAAAGAACAGCAGTGTGACATCAGAAATCTCTGTTCATGGTAGCGACTTGGTCGGATAGTTTCTGTGATTGTGCATAGATAAGAAACACACACACACACCACACACACACACCACACACACACACACACACACACAACACACACACACACACACACACACACACACACACACACACACAGAGAAAGAGAGAGAGAGAGAGTAGGAGAGAGAGATGAGTGAATGGATGTGAGAGTTAGCTGCCATAATGTAGTCCTTTGTTACATTATGGCAGTCCTTACGCTAGTAGGAGCTACGTCATTCGTGTGCAAGGTTTATATTTGGTGGGTCTGGCCGTCTACATCAGCTGATATTGAATAGCACCTGATGTGAATACAGGATTGTTATGTTCGCTCTTGCCTGTCAGTTGCTTGTTACTCCCTGTCTGTAACTGTCCATCCCTGTGTTGTTTGCTCCTGACTTTTACACTCTTTGTTTCTATACATCTAGTCCCGTGATTCCCAAAGTGGGGCGCATGTCCCACCGGTGGTGCATGGTAATATTTTGGTGGGGTATGGTAATATTTTGGTGGGGCATTGTAATATTTTGGTGGGGCATTGTAATATTTTGGTGAGGCATGCGTAGAGTTATGCTGAATTTTTATACCTTTTTTACACAATGTTTAGTATACCAATAAGAGAAAGGGGGCAATTCGAGAATGAATTATTAAAAAAAAATTCTTTACATCCTTTCTGTGGATAATTTTATCAAATTTTTGACGCTTTAGGTCTTTTTCATCTTATTCATAATATCTGACGTCACTAAAGAGGAAATAGATTATTTCCTTCGATTTAGTGATATGTGAAAACATGTAGGCAATTACAAACGCCTATGTGTGTGTATGGTGTTTGTGTGCGTGCGTGCGTGTATGTAGTACAGAACTGGTCAGTACTGAAAGCAATGCCTTCTTAAATCCCTATGGAGAAATAAACTGGAGACAGACTTATGTGTGCAGATGTGTGTCTAAGAGTATTAACTCTTTTATCTCTGGCGACAGTGAGGGATGAAAGAATTGGATGATGTGAAATGGGTTGAAGTGGAGTGGAAGTAAAGGGAGCCGTCAGTGAACGAAGAGAAAGTGGCAGAAAGAGAGAGGGGGAGAGAGAGAGAGAGAGAGAGAGAGAGAGAGGAGAGAGGGAAAGTGATAGATTGACAGATAGATAGATAGAGAGAAATTTATGGTACTGGTAACACACACATACGCAAACGTGTATATATATATGAACAGAAATGAAAATTAACAGGTCATTTTATTCCCACCAGTCAGTTTATGAATTCAGCAAAAAGGCAAGGAAAAACTTCCATCATTGATACAAAGGTTTTGAAATCTCTTCGTGTTCGATTCAAAGACATAACTACAGATTTCTGCAACCCCTCGCCAAGCTTGGATGATCATAACTTTCAGAAAAATGGATATTTTTAATGAAATTGTCTACGAATATGTGTTATATCATGTACATTCCGAATATGCAAAATTTTTTGGGTTGGGGTGTAAGGAAATTTTTAAATGAAATTCCCTACAAATATTCCCCGGCCCATGCAGATTCCGAGGACATAAGAATTTTTGGGGAAAACAATTGGGGGCTATTTTTGAGAACTGTTCCCCACTCGCGGGTATTTCTGAACAAGTCGTCCATATTTGTTTCATTTTCTCCGTTTTGTAAGTTTGTGCATCCGTAGATTTCTACTGAAGCAACAAACAGGCAATGAAGGCAAACGAAGCCCTCACCAGAAAACTCGTTATGTTAAAAGTAACAATTAAAGATCTGGTACACAGAAATATGTTAAGACGACTTATCTGTTGCATACGATTTTTTTCACTTTAAGTAAATTAGCCCTTCACTGGAGCAAGCTTATAAATCTGCACGGAATGCGGCTTTTAAGCTATTGGCGATAAGATTGGCTAACTGTCGTGATGAAGACTTCTGAGAGCCGGGAACACGTGTCCACGCCTCTCTTCTTGTTTTCAGCCAATAAACATATTCTTTTCTTTAACTGCGCTTCATGGAGGCGCAATGGCCCAGTGGTTAGGGCAGCGGACTCGTGGTTGGAGGATCGTGGTTTCGATTCCCAGACCGGGCGTTGTGTGTGTTTATTGAGCGAAAACACTTAAAGCTCCACGAGGCTCCAGCAGGGGGTGGTAGCAACTCATGTTGTACTCTTTCGCCCCAACTTTCTCTCACTCTTTCTTCTTGTTTCCAGCTAGGAGGAACACACACGCCATAGAAACTGGGAAACCGGGACCATGAGCCTGGCTAGGCTTGGAAAGGGTGCATAAATAAATAACTGCGTTTCAGTTTTCAAGAATTCTTGAATCTTGAGATTATCTATCACTTTCAAGCGCAACTGATCATAGTTGCCATTTAGTAATTGTGATACGTTCTCTGGAGGCAGAGATAATTGCAATAAATCAAGAATAATGTATGTTATTTGTCTATGTTGCAACTACTAGCAATTTCGAGTTATTTTCCTTAGGTTACTTAAATTTAAATTAAGCAATTCAAATAATTAACTTCAACAGATAGCTGAAGTAACATCATCATCATCATTATTATTATTATTATTATTATTATTATTATTATTATTATTATTATTATTGTTTATCTATTTATTTATTTTCAAATTTGAGTAAACATTAATTTAAGTGAGGCTCAAATATACCCTGGCATCTGATTCAAATGTTAAATTAGGCTTTATTGTCAATTAAAATAAAATGTCAAACTCCAGCAACGCTTGTTATTGTTGCGGCTGTTGTTATTGCTCTTCTTCTTCACTCACCATCCACAATAAGTAAATCACATGCGCTGGCATGGCTGGCAGGTTAAGAAGTTGGCTTCATAACCACGTTGTTTCGTGTTCAGTTCTACTACGCGGCAACTTGGGTAAGTGGCTTCTACTATAGCCCCAGGCCAACCCAATGCCTTGTGAGTGAATTTGATACAAAGAAAATGTTTGGAAGCTCGTCGTACGTGTGTGAGTGTGTGCATGCACGTGTGTGTGTGTGTGTGTGTGTGTGTGTGCGCGCACGCGTCATTGTGCTTTTCCCCGCCAATTGACAATAGGTCTTAGTTTGTTTACGTCCCTTGCAGCTTAGCTGTTCAGCGAAAAAAACCCGATAGAATAAGTAGCAGATTCAAAACCGTCGGTACCAGGGGCCGATTTGTTCAATTAAATTCTACAAGACATTGTCGGTGTAATGCGACATGGGTAATATTCACATTACAGAGGTGCTTCTAACTTGAGATTTGAATTTTGTTTTACTTGTGCGGTGCTGTTGCACATCAGCAGATAGATTTTACTATATATACTTGTATATACTTGTGGCCGGCGATTTGGATCCATCTCGTGGGCGAATCGTGTATATGGTACTGATGAACTGAAATAACAGCGAAATATTAATATTGACATCTGTCGTTCTCGTTCATCTCTGGGGCAGTTCGTTTCGCTTGGTTTTGAAGAACCCACATTTTTTCGAGACATAACAGATATTCGACCATTGTACCTAAGCAATCCTTCCAATTTCTCCATTCATTTTAGAGAATTTCAAGAATTTCTTTAGTTTCACTATATTTTCCAAAGATGGAAGTCTTGAAAGAGAGAGAAAGAGAGAGAGAGAGAGAGAGAGAGAGAGAGGGAGAGAGAGAGAGAGAGAGAGAGAGAGAGAGAGAGAGAGAGAGAGAGAGAGAGAGAGAGAGAGAGAGAGAAAATATGATTTAAAGGTTCCATTATCAGCTTAAGATTCGAACTAACATCCTCAAGTCAAAAAGGGTCCCTCTATGTGGTCGCTCAACCTGCTAGAAATACCAATTCACTCTCCCTAAAATCATATCATACAGAATTAAAGAAAGATTACATTGGACACTGTAGTCCATGAGGTACAAAAATTCCGACTGTTGTCATGGTTACAACGCTTTGCTCATGTATCTGCTCGTTCAGATATGGTTTGGGCTAAAGCAGCAATGACTACTATAATTTCAACGACGTTGTTACAGCTCCTAGGCCCAGTACAAGTATCAGCAACATTAGCGGCATCAGCATCCGCAGGCATCCGACGATTCGAAATGGCTCGATCATTCCAGCATGCTTTTATTTTTGGATGGTGTGAAAGTGAAAGTGAGAGTGGTACACTTTACGTAGAGAAACAGATTAGTTCCAACCTGTGTTTTTGGTAGAGCCACTGGTTGTTTCCATCAGCAAGGGAGAACTTCATTTCATGTATTCACCAACAAAGCTTCTTATCCTATATTATTTCCATCTTTTGGAAACAGCTCACTGCATTCATCTCACCGCATCTATCTCACTGCATTCTCATCCTTGTCTCCTTCTTGGTTTTCGATTTCTCTCACAATTTTTTTCCCTTCTCCACTCTATCGTTCATGATTCTTTCATTTGGTTGCTACGAGAACATAAACAAATAACATGACAATAGTGATTGTCTGCTAGATGGAATAAATATAATTTTCTATAATTATTTTCTAAAAATATTGTGGGTTTTCGTAGCGTCGAAAATGGATAAATCTGATTGAATAAAATAAGGAAAAAAGAAATAATCTTTAAAAATTCGTAATTTTATTAATTATTTATTTCTTAAAAAAAAAAAATGGTTGTGATTTTCATAATTAGCATGAAAACTACATCCGCGGAGAAATTTTCAATAAAATCGGAAAAAGTGTGCCAAACTGTTTCTTTTCCGTTCTTTTCTCTAGGCGCATATACATACACACATAATAGGTTAAATAAAAAGTAAACAACATTTTGAACCATGAAGAATTTGTACTGGATTTTTGCAGAGTTGTTTTAAGCATATTTTTGCAATTGCTTGATAATACAGATATAGACTTGCCCAAATACATCAATAAGTTAACATTGATATCTTTTCACTGTTGTTACAAGGCAAAAAAAAAAGGCTGATTTTATAGTTTTGGCACTTCTTAAAGGTGTTTTTAGGTGGTTTTAGAGCAACACAGCGGGTAAAAGCTAATGGCCACTTCTCTGAGCCGTTTCAGATCTTCCGATCGGTCCATCAAGGGTGCTCTCTCTTCTCCCTTCTGTACGCATTGACTCTTGAGCTTTTACTGCGGAAGTTGGAGCCGCTGCTTATCCACCTAGAAGTTTGGTTCGGACCAGACCACCAGTTGGATAAGAATTGGGACAAGGTGACGTGCAGGGTAGTCAGTCTGACCCAGAAATAGGCTGCGAGGAAGCTGTCACTTAAAGGTCGGACGGAGGTGGCGAATGCGTACATCGCTTCCGTCATCTACTACCACCTGACCCTCGTGTCTTTCTCACGTTCGCGCCTCGCCATGTTGGAGCGCCTTCTCTTCAAATTCTTGTGGAGGGATCAGGTTCCGTTGATGAGGCGATCCATCTGCTGCCAGCACCCTCTACACGGATGGCTGGACATGCCGTGGCTAATGATATGTAGATATGCGCTGAGGCTGCAGCATCTCCAGATATTCTGCCTAAACGGTGAACAGATGTGGTCGCTGTTTATCAACTCGTCTCCTTGACTGAGCTGCAGTCCTGGGTCAAGAACAGACCTAAACAGGATGACTGGCATCTGGAATGTTGCCAGGCACTCACTGTTTTCTACCAGGCGGGAAATGCGGTCAGTGGAACATTCACTCTCGAGTTCTATAGAGATTATTTAGTGGAAAGTATGATGATGCACTCAGAGAGGCTCTGGGCGTCTACGAAGTCGAACTGACCGGTCTGTTCTGGAGGACTTTCGAGCCAGGGACCATGAATAACTCATTTGGCAGTGCTACCAAGGAGCACTGCCGGTTCGAGATAAACTCTACAGGCACGGAAATACTGTCAGACGGACCTGCCTGAGATGCACACAGAGCGACGAAACCGTTCTGAATGCATTTATCCAGTGTCCGTGCATTACTGGCTTGTGGAGTCTTGTCGGACAGTTGCTGTCGCGTGTATAACGAATTTTCCTCTAACTGGTGGCAGTAGCGAAAGAGGTTGTATGGTAGACCAGGTTGAAAGGATTGAAGACAGACACTTTTCTCTTCGGCCAATCCCTTATCAACTTTTCAAATTTCACTTGGAAAGGAAGATGAGGGTATAGAGAGAAGTGATGCCCCCCACCCCAGTATATTTGCTGAAAAGTGGGTGAATGTAGCAAAAATGTTGACCCTATATGTCGGCCCTGGTTGCCAATAAATGAAACTACTACTACTACTACACTACTACTACTACTACTACTACTACTACTACTACTACTACTACTACTATTTTATGGAAGCTCACAGCTTATTTCACTGGGTCTGATGGAACGTGTCAGCTGTCCACGGCCAGCAGACTAAGGTGACACTTGCTTACTGGTCATGCTTCAAGAACCCTGCGAAAAATTCTTGCATGATTTTTGTAGGTGTTCTACCTTTACATTTGAACCAATCTTTTTGAGCCATGCTAGTAGTCGAGTGCTGACACTTTCAAGTGCGCCAATTACTATTGATACCATATCTATTCTCCTCATTGACCACAAGCTTCGCAATTCCCACTTCAAATCGTCATTGCTGATTTCTTCTTCTTCTTCTTCTTCTTCTTCTTCTTCTTCTTCTTCTTCTTCTTCTTCTTCTTCTTCTTCTTCTTCTTCTTCTTCTTCTTCTTCTTCTTCTTCTTCTTCTTCTTCTTCTTCTTTCCGCCGAGGTCAATTTTGCCTTTCATCCTTTCGGGGTTGATGAAGAACCAGTTGAACACTGGGGTCGATGTAATCGACACATCCCCCCCCCTAAAATAGCTGCCCTTGTGACAAAATTTGAAACCATTATTATTATTATTATTATTGTTGTTGTTGTTGTTGTTGTTGTTATTATTATTATTATTATTATTATTATTACTTTTTTTTCTTCTTTCAAATTTGCTTCCATTTCTTGCCGAGTGTCTTCCCGACTCCTAGGGCAAAGAACCTCGTAGTATACATTGGTAGGCCATTAAACCAAACTCAGTAGTTCGTTCATTTTTTTTTTTTTTTTTTAAAGTTAAATTAAAATACATGAGCAGCAACAGTTCTCACATCGACAATGCTCTTCTCAATACGTGTGATGTACCAATTATTATTATTATTATTATTATTATTATTATTATTATTATTATTATTATTATTATTATTATTATTATTATTATTATTATTATTATTATTAGCAGGGCGGGCTGGCAGAATCGTTAGCACACCGGCGAAATTTTTAGCGGTATTTCGTCTGCCGTTACGTTCTGAGTTCAAATTCTGCTGAGGTCGACTTTGCCTTTCATCGATAAATTAAGTACCAGTTACGCACTGGGGTCGATATAATCGACTTAATCCGTTTGTCTATCCTTGTTTGTCCTCTCTGTGTTTAGCCCCTTGTGGGTAGTAAAGAAATAGGTATTTCGCCCGTCGCTACGTTCTGAGTTCAAATTCCGCCGAGGTTGACTTTGCCTTTCATCCTTTCGGCATCGATAAATTAAGTACCAGTGAAACACCTGGTCGATGTAATCGACTAGTCCCCTCCCCCAAATTTAAGGCTTTGTGCCTCAGATAGAAAGGATTATTATTATTATTATTATGGGATGAAAAGTCGCAACTTATTTTGCTGGGTATGGGGGTAAGTGTCAGCTGTTCACGGCCAGCAGACGAAGGTGACACTTTTTTACTGGTCATGCTTCAAGAACTCTGCGAAGAATTCTTGCAGTTCCAAGCAATGCTGATTTTTGTCGGTGTTCTACCTTCACACTTGCACTGATCTTTTTCAGCCATGTTGGTAGTTGAGTGCCGATACTTCCAAGTGCACCAATTACTATTGGTATCACGCCTACTCTCTTCATTGATCACAACCTTCGTGTTTCCCACTTTAAATCGTCATAGTTGTTTATTTTTTTCTCCTTCTATCACATTGATTCTGTTTTCACCGGGGCATGCTATGTCGATAATCATACATGTTCTTTCTTTTTTATTCACCGCAACAATGTCCGGTTTCCTATGTCTGGTCAGGCGATCGCTCTGGATCATTACATCCCACAGGATTTTGCAGTTCTCCTTTTCGGTGACTCCTTCTGGGGTTTGTTCATACAAAGTCTTTGCTCTTTATAGGCCGTGATTTACACAGAGCTCACCAATGGATCATTCTTGCCAATATGTCATGGCGTCGTTTGTATTTGCGTTGTGCCAATTTCTGGCATTCGCAAACAATATGCCATACCGATTCACCCCTGTCTCCACACATTCTGCATTTGTTACTATCGGTATAGTTGTTAATTCTGCACTTCATATAATTGGTCCTTAACGCTTGTTCCTGAGCTGTGCATGTGAATGCTTCTGTCTCTATCTTCAGGTCACTCCTCATCCATAATCACCGTTCCTTGGCGTTTATATCTCTTGCAAACTGATAGTACATTTTTTCATCCCATCCTTTTTTTTTTTTTTATTTCTTGTTTAAATTTTTCTTTAGTTACAAAATTTTCAGTTTTGATGATGCCGGCCTTCTTCATGTGTTTCAACAGTGGCTCCACGGCATTTTTTATATACCACCCTAGGCTGTTGTCCTCTGCTTCGATACAGTCCTGGCAACTGATCAAATTTCTTCCACCCTTTCTTCTGAACAAGTATTGCCCTATCGGTGTCACTCTTAGGGTAGAAAGCTCCGTGTACTGTCAACATTTTTCTGGTCTTGGTATCCATTTTCTTCACTTCTCTCTTTTGCCTTTTATATTTCATGCTCCATACCGAAGTGATGCTATCGCCCACGTATTAACTGCTTGGATTTTATTCCATTCAGTCAATTTTGGGCATAGTACCAATCTCAGTCTTCGGAAATACTCCATCCTCAGTTGCTCTTTCATTTCTTTTTCCATTATCGCGTTGCACTCTAGTACACCAAGGTATTTGTATCCATCAGTTTCAATTTGCTTAATTAATCAAGTCTCTATTCGTTAATTCTATCTCTGCTAGGGACTGTACCTTTCCTCTTTTTAGGTAGATTACTCTGCACTTTTTGAGTCCAAATTCCATCATCACCATCATTATTATTATTGTTGTTGTGAAGGCGCATGGCGCAGAGGTTAGAGCGTCGAGCTTACGATCGTGAGGTTGTGAGCTCGAATCCCGGACCGGGTTGTATGTTGTGTTCTTGAGAAAGACATTTTATTTCATGTTGCTCCAGTTCATTCAGCTGCTGAAATGAGTTGCGACGTCACAGGTGCCAAGCTGTATCAGCCTTTGCCTTTCCCTTGGATAATACTAGTGGCGTGCAGGTGGGATGCATGGGCGACTGCTGGTCTTCCATAAACAACCTTGCCCGGACTTGTGCCTGGGAGGGTAACTTTTATTATTATTATTATTTTTAAAGTGATTCCAACAAAAAAGCAAGGGATATTGTAAGTCATCGAATGAGTCATGAGTTTCATCTATGAACCTGATGCTACGGTCACGATACCCCAAAGGAATATATTTTTTGCTGTTCTCCATATGTGCAAAAAGGTACAGAAATATTTTAATGTCACATAGACATTCCACATACTATCATTTTGCTCTTGTTCCTCCAGGCACCGAGTTTATTTTTTTCTTGTGTCACAGCCATTTCTAAGATCATTAGGCTTAATCATATATACACACACACACACACACACACATATATATATATATTTGAAATCAAGAATCGGTATTTATTTCTACAGTGAAGCTATGAAAGGTGCAACGCCATCTCTTCTAAACTCTAATTGACGCTAAAGAAACGACCTGATCGATAGCTAAATTGTTTAGTATAAATGAATTATCGTTTAACTATTTACTTTGAAGCAAATCAACTATTAACCCTCCTATTTTAATCTAACAACACTCTATATTTTTGAAGTGTTGACGCCTAGAATTATTTTTATAAACGATGGCTATTTTTCTGAATTTTTTTTCCACTTTAAAACATTTGTTTTATTTCCAAACCAAGTTTTTGTAATGACAGCACCGTAAGTCTTCAGATAATTATTTTTTCTTTTTCCAAAACTACTTCTCGTATCTTATCTGCATGCCTTCGTCGTTGAGGGAAAATGATTATGTTATTATTATTGCAAAGAAATTAATTTTGCTTTGTTAATGTATTTTTATGATAAACTATTTTAATCAATGCTGTTTTTGTTGTGCTGTTGCTGCCTTTTGATTTGTTATTATGGCAGCGTTGTCCTTTTGCATGTTATTATATCACGAATGAAGAAAAGAAGATGAAACACAAGATTTGTTTGAGATTAGTTCTGAATATATGAAATAAAGAAAATGAACTTCCAACATGTATTTGAATGACGTTTTCAACAACAGTAGTGAAGAGTAGCAACTATAACAGTGATTACGTGAAACGATCGAACGTAATCGGTTGTATGTGAAATGACAAAGGATGGTCTGTATTGCCAAGAGCCGAGATAATAGAAAAATATAATGAAATATCTCGTGAAAAGAGGAAATTATTATCATTATTATTGTTGTTGTTGTTATTATTATTATTATTATTATTATTATTATTATTATTATTATTATTATATTATTATTATTATTCAGTAGTCTTATTTTTATCACGTGCTTTCACTACACTACCGAACGCAGCTCTGTGTGCCTCGAGTATGTACTTTGGTTTGTTGTGGTGCTCTTATTTTCACTGGTGTCGGGCGTCAACGAAGAGCCCTCGACTACAACAAGACGACCAAAGTTTTTTTTTCCAAGGTCTGGGGTCTTCCGCCCCTAAGCCCTAGACCATCACCTAATCACCCTTACCCGTCTTGTTGCTTAACAACAACAATAACAACAACAACAGCAGCAGCAACACCAACACTGCGACCGGAGATGACTGCTACGCCAGCAATAGTGGAACTACCGGACCCATGCCCAATAATAACAATAGCGTCGACAGCAACAACAACAGCAGCATCAGACCCAAGGCCAACAGAAGAAATACCAGTGGCTATGATACAATCAACACCCAAGTCCAGAGATACATCGGTTTGGCCGGAAATGCTTTTAAGCAAGTCCTGTACGACCACAGGCCCCCTTTTAGGATTCCGGAAAGGCATTATGTCACGTTCTTGACCATCCACGTGTGGCACCCAAAGGATGAAGGAACTCCATACGCATTTAAATGGAAGTTCCCGGTAGAGACGGGGTTCTTTATAAACAAGAGCAGACGATGTAAGCTTTGCATAGCAGAGCGGGCAAGTATCTTAAAAGATTCACTTGACCTGGAGACCCTTTTCAATTCTAGAATAGGTATTCAGCCCTAATCCGCATTTTAAACGTTACCTACTGCATCGTGAGATTCCCCGTTCATTGATTAGCGCTGTAAGAAATTGGCCGACTCGAACCGATCGAAGGGTGATAACCCCGTCCCACCTAAGGGACAATCAGTTTTGGACAGCCGTAACTTTCTCTCTATTTGAATTATATGCCGTGTATTGAGCTACTGTCGTCTATAACGGTGAGATGAATGCGGAACCATTGCACTCTATACGTATAATTCATAGCATTGCTGCTCTAGGTAGAGTGATTTTCGGTATGTTCTCCATTCAATATTCATTTCAGTCATTACTGCGCAGTGAGCATCGCTTTAATCGAACAGATAGACCCCAGGACTTATTCGTAAGCCTAGTACTTCCTATCAGTCTCTTGCTGAACTGGTAAGTTGGACGTAAACACACCGACATCGGTATCATCGATGGTGGAACAACAACACACTTATACATAGATTAGATAATAATAGATAGATGATAGATAGACTAGATAGATACATATATATATATATATATATATATATATATATATATATATATATATATATATATATATATATATATATATATATATATATATATATATATATACAGGGGTTCTTTCATTTGTCTACCAAATCCTCCAAGGCTTTGGTCCTCCTATAGTAGAAGACATTTGCCCAAGGTGGTACGCAGGAGACACCCGGAACCATGCGGCTGTAACAAGCTATTTCCACGCAGCCACTCCTGCGCCATTACTGTCTTGTACTTGTTTCAGTCACTAGACTGCAGCCCCGCAAGACAAAGCCATTTAGTAAAAATTTAGTCATCACTAATTGACTGTAGCTAATATATATATATATATAATATATATATATATATATCAATATAAAGTATATTTTCCCCAACCTCTTTCCCAGTCTTTCTATTTCACCAACCACTTTTTCTTATTCTCTTAAATCTCTGGTGAAAGACGAGCATCTGAAACGTCAAGACTTTTCCTGTCTTTTTAAGCGTAAACATACCGATGTTTGTTGGAACCCGTCTTTCTCGTGTTATTTTATTTTTGCAATGGGAATCATTTGCGATCGATCGCATTGATCAAATCTGCAAGTGTTTGAAAAACTGTCGCTAAGGACTGAAATAGTTTATGATTATTATCGAATATCGTATTAACTGCATTAATCTTGGCTGACCTTAGTATGGAATCAGAGGAAGAAGCTTTTATCGGCATGTGACCTCATGGGAGAAGTAATGGACAAAGAGAAGCCAACGAACGAAAACTTATATGGATTTTAACAAGGGAATTAATTCAGAGAAATAAGCAGCTTGGTTTAATTCCTTTACTGCCGATAAAAATAAATAAATAAATAAATAAAACAGCAAACATGGCAGACGAATTTAAGAAGGTTGTTTACCAAGAATTCCAGATGACAATTGTATGCCAATTAATTTTGACGAGCAATTAATTATTGGTTCTTAATTTTCTTTTTGCTTTCTCTATCCCATGTCATTTTCCTTTTGCTTCGCTCGAATTTTTTCAACTGTTTTCTCTAATTAGAGTGACCAGTTGTCTCCTTACCTCAAGTTCTTACAGTTATAGTTGAAATAGAGATTTCATCTGCTAAAACAAGAAGTTTTCTCAAGCGAAAAACCTCGACGTTTGATGGAACATTAATATGAGTCAACGCATGTTAAATGACGTGGTTGATTGCAGTTTGACGACGAAGACAACAGTCTCTGTGTTTGTAGGATGTTTGGATTTCAAATCCCAAAGGGATCTAAGTCAATTATTCAGTATGGCTCTTGAATTTAAAAAGTCAGATTGGAAATTATATCTAGGAAGAGGAACATTTTTTAATTTGCACCATGAAAAGAGGAATAAGCCATAGTACACTTCATTTACTACACTGGAAATATTTCATAAACAGACGTTAACAAAAATAGGCGCGCGAGTGGATGGATGAAATTTGTAACCGGGGTAAAATGAGTAATTTCTGATTTCTTGTTATTTTCTTCCTACCTGTTTGAAATCATTACATTACAAATATTGCATCATCATTTTGTATTGTTGCATTCCCTTTAGGAGTAAAAATTGGTCAACGTAGTTGTTGTTGAAGTTGAGAGAATTTGAAATATATTCAGGTGACAGGTAATTTTTTCCAAGAAATTTTTCCTCAACTTTGACCCTATTGTAATTGAGATTGCTAATAAAATATTTGGATAATTTTTTGTGTTTAACGATCAGTATTCTTTTCTTTGTTGGATTCCAAGTCAATCTTTTTCCACACTAATGTCTAATTTGAAAATTTTCAATTTTCAAAAATGATGGCTAAGGTGGGGTAAAATGAGCCATGACTAATTTCAATAATTTCTTCTTTTTAACTGCATGGTACATAAATATATCAGAAAGAGGACAGTCCAAAAGATCGTGAAGACGCTATAGAGAATATTTTATGTTGAGTTGTTTTTGATTTAGTCGAGTTTCGTTAATTTCATATCATGTGCCATTTTCGCTGACCTCTTTCATTTGACCTTAATACTTGAAAATTTTTTGTTGCCTTTCTAATCTTTCTGATGTCTAAGGATAGATATTGGTGTGTATGAGTTTGTTTTCAAATATAATTCTGGAGTATTGAAGAGGTAAATTTATCTTATCTTGGTTTACTCATTTTGCCCCAGATAAATTTGCCCTTTATTTATCTGAAGAGAACGGTGATAATTTTCTGAATTAGTGTTCAGATTATGTTATAATGTTTTTAATGCATTTAAAGACGGTCATTTGCTTTGCTGATAAATCAAAAATGCAGTAAAATCTCCTCATTGTGCCCCGCCCCGCTATACACATTCTACCCAAGTTATATTTAATAAACCATTTCCTCACCTTTAAACTAAAACCTAGTTGCGCCCTGATTATATATTTATATAATTCCACGTTAACGCTATTATACTCACTGAGACATACAATAAATAAATACACGAACGAGCGAACACACAAAAGAAAATAATAAAGATAAAAAGAAATCAACGACCATTCTTCGATCTGACAAGAAAACATAGACTTCTTAATTTTATTTCTTAATATATAGAATTACTCTAACAAATACGATCCACTCTGCTGTTTATTTTCACTTGATTTTGTTTTAAAACTTACAAAGTTAATGTATTGAAAGCCCTCCAGTGTATTATGATTATCAACGATGTTCTTATTGAATGGTTTTACTGTGTAAACTGCAAAACAATTATGTAAAGATGATAAATTTCTGTTAGGAGTCCAGATGGCTCTGAATCTGTTGCCCAGCAATAGTTCCTTTTAATAGTATTCTTTTTTAATGTTTTTTCTTCAATTTTTTCCTTTTATATGTTAGATAGTTCCCCTTTGTATAAATCTGTTTATTCTTTGTATTTGTCATCTCCCAGAGTGTAATTCTCATCAGAACTGTTTATTCACTTAAAAGGTTCTGTTTAGTTAACGCATCGTCCATGTCTTCAAACCGTTGTTTGCTCTATTTAAGCTGAATATTACTTTATTCAGCTGCCAATGAGCAATTTAATAAAGTGAGATCGTTAGCTCGTTAGTGAAAATTGGACTAATGGTGGGTGTTTACAGTTTTAAGTTCTAATAATGCTTAAGTTTTCACTCAAATGTTAAAGTACTTTGCAAAATAGGTCTTCTTACAATGTCGCTTAAACAATTGAAGGAGACTATTTTCATATCTCATACATTGGGTTTGTGGGTCATATTTTCCTAAGAATTTTATCATAAGACCACTCGTAAGGTGGAGAGCTGGCACAATGGTTAGAGCGTCGGAAAAATGCTTCGCAGTATTTGTCCCGACTCTTTACATTCTGGGCTGAAATTTCGCCGAGGTTTGATAATATATTTCATCTTTTCAGAGTCGATAAAATAAAATAAAATACTAGTCAAATACTTGGGTCAATGATATCGACTAACTTCACTCCCCTTAAAATTGCCGGCCTTGTACCTAAATAAGAAAACATCATAAACCACTCTAGGGTGTCATAAGTAATTCTCACCATTATTACTACGACGACAACGAAGAAAACTCTTCCACCTCTACTATCAACATCAACAACAGCAATCATTATATTGAGCTAAAAAAGGAGCCTCTATGCGGTCACTGGAATTTCAAGACATAGCAATCACATTTCCTTCATATCCTATTTATTGTCATAAAGACACATTAGATAGTGTAGTATTAGGTCCAGTCTATCCAAATAACGATGAGATGGTCATAACTGGAATGTCTTTTATCAGAGGTCTGTTCAATCAGAGTCAATGGTCAAATAACAACTACATCATCAACAGAAACCAATTGAGGCCTCTAAGTGGGTGTTTTATCTGCTAAAAGCTATCCGTTTTCCTGAAGTCTCATCATACTGTTTAATTAAAGAGGCCATACTGTAGTCTTAGGCACACTATGATTGTGAGTAGTCTTAGGCACACTATGATTGAAAAAGAAGAATAGGGAATGGCAGCAACTGGTATTTGGAGCTAAACAATCACAAAAACAACAATAATCAAAACAATAATAGCAGTATAGGAAATAAAGGACTTTCAGTGTGCTATAGCTAAATGTATTTGTATTGTTGTATAGATTTTCGCTCAAAGAAGGGGTAAAGTGAAGGGCGCTATGATAAAACCCCTTTTACCTTCAGCTCAGTCCGGTCTCTAAATGAAACTATAGAAGGGACCTATTCACTATGGTATTGGCAGAATCATTAGAGCACCAGACGAATGGTATTTCTTTTGGCATTTTACTTGTGGTATTTCTTCTGGCATTTTACGTTCTGAGTTCAAGTTCAGTAGAAGTCAGCTTTGTTTTGATTTTTTCGGGATCGATAAAATAAAGTAGTAATTTAATAAACTAACAGACCCATCCACATTTCAGGCATTGGTCAGATATTAGAAACAATAATAACCATGTCTTCTATTTACCAGAAAAAGGGGAAAAGAAACGTAGAACATAATTCAAGAAAATGGAGTGTGGTAGGATTCATACACATATATTGCAAGCAAATACATACAAACCTCTTCTAAATAGGATATCCCAATCAGTTTAAAATGGATCTCAGAACCACAAATTTTAGGTCATTCTTTTTACAAGGCAAAATCATCTTCTAAGTTCCCCCGCCAAAAAAAAACTAAGAAACCCATCCCTAACATCAATGTCAATCTCGAGACTTTTAGGCAATTTTCATCCAGGTAACTCCTTAATGAGCAGATCCATGAACAAACAGAATTCCAGCCTTGACCATCCCACCTATTTAGGGTTATATAGGACTACTTTATCAAATGCATGCGTTCCTTTTTTAGGACGCTTGGGTATGATCTGAGGGATTTTGGTTACTATTTGTAACTGGTCGAGGCTTACTTACTGGAACCCTAATAACAGTTGTAGAAGATGATCCTAACTTCCTCGGGAATGATAAGTCCTGAAGCAAACTGTTTCATATTTGTCCAAATTATATCCCGTTTCCACATTGTCAATGTGTATTGGAAGTCTACCAAATCGCTGTCCTTGAAAGAAGGTGACAGTTGGCACGGACGAGGGTCTAAGTTGGCAACCACATCTATCGTAAGAATTAGACTAATGTTATTTTGGGTATAACTTTCTCATCGTTCTTGTATCTTGGACACAACCCCTCCATTGCTTATACCAAAATAACACAGCATAGCACTTATTTTTACTTTGGTGTGAGTAGTAGACCTAACAGGCCACACGCTCACCATTTGCTACTTAGGGATCTTTAGTGAAGTTCACTTACGCTAGACTTCTAGGTACCAATTTATTATTATTATTATTATTATTATCATTATTATTATTATTATTATTATTATTATTATTATTATTATTATTATTATTATTATTATTATTATTATTATTATTATTATTATTATTACTGTTATGGCCGGGTTCCAACCCGAGCCGCACAGCAAAGTCCACCCACCACACTTCTCGGTCCATCATCGCCGCCTCGAGGTCCTGGATACATTCCAGGCCAGTGTTTGCAATCAAGTTGTCGAAGTAAGTGTGACGAAGTCTTCCTTTTCTTACATCAACATTAAGTGGGTTCACAAGACTAATTTGGATGCCTTCAGTTCAAGTGATGTTGAACTGTTTGATTTGAACGGTTCCAAATTGAATATTGCTGAAGATTTCAAGTACTTAGGTGGTTGGATGAGTAGTTCGGAAGCAAACATCAAGATCAAGAAGGCACATAGATGAACAGCCTGTCACAAACCAGGCAAATCGAAATCAAGCTGTTCATTGCAACTGTCGAATCAGTGCTATTATATGGCAGTGAAACGAACACTGACAAAGAAATGATCAAACGGGCTAAATGGATACCACACAAAGATGCTACGGATGGCACCTAAACGTGAAATGGTAGCCACATATGACAAATGAATGCCTTAATGGAGACCTGCTGTAAGTTACTACACCCATA
>NC_043007.1:43917746-43972746 GCF_006345805.1 Octopus sinensis | reverse complement strand
TGTATTCCAGATACCCCAACGGCATTATCCAACGATACCATGCATATCTTGTCTCTTCAAAAGCGCAAACACTACATTTATCAATAAAATAATACCATTCTTACCTCGTTGAATATGATCAGCGCCCAAGTGGAAACGTTAAGGTCTCTACAAATGCTAATTCTCACTATAAAAGAGGTTCACGAGCCCCCGTGAGTCAGAGTGGCTGTTCTAGTGAATCTCTCTCCGGGGCAACGCCTTTTCTGTTTTGTCTGCTGGGGCCATGATGCGGTCTGAATTACAGGAAATTGTACGTTCCTCTCCTTAATATAAAGTTACTTCATAGAAATTACTCTATTAAATTCTCATTTACAGAGATTAGCCTATGTCTGAGATTCCTTTTCACATTTGTTGTTTCCTTAGTGAAATTCACTTGACTACCACTGAAGATCTATACTAGCAAGCAGACATTAATGTATCAAAGACTGCATCATCTCTAAGATTGACCTCCCTCATCAGAACCAGAAAATACCTCAGTAACCGACAACAACTCGCTTTCTACAGTAGGTTCCACAATAAAATACTGTTCCAACCTCTGGAATGGTGTTGTTGCTACATACATAGACATTCCAGATAGAATCTAGAGGAAGACAACACGATTGTGTTTAAACGTAGAGATCCGCGGGTAGCTTTGACTGAAGAGACTAAACTATGTTGAAACATCGGCGTCTCAATGTCTTCCACATAATTGAGTTCTGTGTATTATCAGCACACATCGACTAAAAGGAGTTGTTCTCTGAAGGGGAAATACAACAGCGATTCGCATATTCACGTTCAAACCTGCCGGAACGTGTTAAGAATGAATAGGTGCATTATTGATAATATGACTTTAATGAATTTATTAAGGTTAGTTAGCAAAATAAATGAAATGGAATGGAAAATATCAGAAATACCTACATTATTTATGCAAATAATGTCAGCGCTAGGTACATGGTTTCAAGGATATTGAAAAAAATTGCATTCTCCCCTTGAATCGTTCAAAACAGGAGTCTACAAAATTCCCAAAATATTAAAATACTTAATCTCCAAGTGAGAATATTATGTCACTAAATATTCCGTAATACAATTTACAAGTTTTGCTGATATCGACAGAGAACATTTTGCTTCTAAAAAATTATTAAGATAACATTTATTTCGAAACTATGGAATTCATTTAAATCTGTTTTCAATTCAAAAGAAGTAAAGTAATTTAAAGGACAAGATATTCTGAAGTTTCATTTTCTCTCTCTGCTGCAATGCTGGGAATTCCTGGAGTGTTTCTGAAAGTTACATCTTTAGAAATAGGTGCGGAATCGCCTTAAAGCTAAATGTTAAGAGAAAATAATTTGTATGATCGCAAGGCATTGCCCAGCATTTCACAAAACGTGTTTATCTATCTATCTATCTATCTATCTATCTATCTATCTATCTATCTATCTATCTATCTATCTATCTATCTGTCTGTCTGTCTGTCTGTCTGTCTGTCTGTCTGTCTGTCTGTCTGCTTACTTTAAGCGCGCGCGCTCACACACACACACACACACACACACACACACATACACACACACACAAGTACATTGAAACTTGCTGCAACTTTTTTTTTACTGAAGACTTGATTTCTTGTTTATTATTTGTCGATTTTTTATAGATGGATATTTATTTATTTATTTTATTTATTTGCTTTCTTTTACCATCTACAAATCACTCAAACATCCTTCATTGTCAAAAGTTATTGGAGCAAAAAACAGTTATAATTACATCTTTAAATCTAACCATTTTTTAAAATTATTAATTATGACGGCACATGTTACTTTTTGATAAGCAGCCGATAAACCGAGCCTACGATACAGGTTCAATTCCTGTTTAACTCCTTTTCACTTCATTTACGTGCCATTTCTGTATCTTGTCAACATCCTGACATCTGGTAAGAAGGAAGACAAATTTCACATCGGCGTGATATGACAACCGAATCTGGATTATATGACAAATGTGACACAAATGTGAAGCTGGATTGCTCACAGCTGAAGCGCAGTAAAACTGAGGAATATTCCATTAGCTCATTTAAAATCTCCTGTAGGTGGAACTTCGAAGAGAGGATGGATCACATTCAAAAGTTAGTCCTTTTCCGTACATTATTTTTACATTAATCTTAAGTTGACTGAATGGCCAAATGTTGATTGATAATATAACTACAGGGCCATCATTTGGTGCGGAGAAGAAGCAATAGCTATCAGATAAAAGCCCACTATCTTATTTTACTAACTCTTAACGAATGAAAGAAAGTCAGCCGTGATGAGATTTGATTCCTGAAAGTAACGCGCTCAGAAAGGTGTTTTATCTGACACCATATCAATCCTATTCTCCATTGCTTAAAAACAAGGTCTGATCAATATCCGGACTGTTGCCATATTAATGAAACTAAAGCATGCAGAGTGAAGCCGCTTGGCACAGACTGACTTTGGAATTTGCTGTGCATGTGCACTAAGTCTTAACATTCTAGCTCACTTTCACTGTTTACAGCAGTGCTTGGAAGGAACGTGTGTAGCGTGTGATCGTCGCATTGACCGTGAGAAAGTTGTCATGGCAGTACCTGCTCAGAGGCCTATGCAAAGTTGCAGAAAGTGTATGGAAAGGAGTGTATGATCCGCATGCAACTACGAGTGGTTCAGAGGTTTCCAAGATGTCCAAAAAAAAGGTTGATATTGACGAACATTCTCGAAGATCCACAACCAGCAGAACTTAGAACACCGCAGATGTGCGTGCAGCTGTGAGGGGAAACCGTCGAATCACCATACACGAATTATCAGAGGATGTGCGGATTAGTTACGGTTCAGTTCAGTCCATTTTCACTGAAGATTTGGATATGAGACGCGTGTCTGCCAAGTTTGTGCCAAAACTGCTTTCAGCTGACCGAAAAGATACTGGGGTTTCAGTTGCACACGATTTCTTTGATTGTGACAAGAACGATGAAAACTTTTTTGAAAACTTTGCGTAGGCCTCTGGGCAGGTATCAGCAAGCTATTGCCAAAATTTGATGCATATTCTCTGGTCATCTTTCTCTGTCATGATCAATACGACGATCACACGCTACACAAGTTACTTCCAAGCACTGCTGTAAACAGCGGAAGTAAGGTAGAACATTAAAACTTAGTGCGCATGCACAACAGAGTTTAAGGTGAATCTGTGTCAAGCGGCTTTACTCTGTATGCCTTAGCTTTGTTACTATTACAACAGTCCAGATACTTATTGATCAGATCACGTATTTATTTATTATGTATGTACAAGGACTCCTATTTCGATGGATGGACATAGTTGATTAAATCGACCCCAGTACAATACTTGATTGCTACTTTGTTTTAAGGACTTCATAAGGATGAAAAGTAAAATTTATCTCGATGGTACTTAAATTCCGAACACGAAGAACCACAAATCATGTTTATCAGAGGCTCTTCTAATTCTACAAATCCATTGCCTCGATAATAATACGTCTTAAACCCTAGATGTAGATAAAACGTGATACTCTGAGTAATAGTTATGTGATAATTTTCCCCCCAAAACGAAGAACAGACACAAAAAACAACAACGCGAGGACGTGGTACATGTAAAGTATTAGCAGGCGCTCAGGGAAAGAAAGAAACGTGGTTTTATATCTATATCTATATCTATATCGATATATATATGATATGAGTGGAGTTGGTGCCTTCTGGTATCTCAAAATTATATATAATCATTTATGATATAGTATCTACGCTGAAGAGAAAAGAAGTTTCGGTAAGATAGAATTATTTATTATTTAATATTTAATATTAATTCGTATGCTTTCCTTAAAACTTGATTTCGAAACGTACGTCCGTGGATAACTAAAAAAATGTATGATAGATTGCAGTCAATTCATTCTCTCTTACCTGTTTGTGCCTTCCAAATGCTGTTTTTTACTGAGATCTCCCTTTTAGTAGAAGAAATAGCTATAACCCTTTGACTGCTATTTCTAAATTCGGATGTGGTAAGCAACTCGTTGCTAAACCCTTATTGCTTAGTATTACTTAAATTTTCCTCGAATGAGGCTTTTACATGCCGAAGACTACTTGGTGTAATGATATTTTTCCCAATTAATTAATTTCACCCTTCATTATTACGGATAACCATTTTTATCTCAGTAGATGACCACAGCATCTTGTTTTGGCTACACGCGGGTGGGAAGGGGCTGTTGACACAATCGTTTCATTCACAATTGAATTCGGTGATACCAGTTGCGGGTTCTAGCTCGCTCTGATACTGAGTGGAGTTGGTGCCTCTGGTATCTCAAAATTCAATATATAATCATTTATGATTATAGTATTCTACGCTGAAGAGAAAAGAAGTTTCGGTAAGATAGAATTATTATATTTAATATTTAATATTTAATTCGTATGCTTTCCTTAAAACTGATTTCGAACGTACGTCCGTGGATAACTAAAAAAATGTATGATAGATTGCAGTCAATTCATTCTCTCTTACCTGTTTGTGCCTTCCAAATGCTGTTTTTTACTGAGATCTCCCTTTTTAGTAGAAGAAATAGCTATAACCCTTGACTGCTATTTCTAAATTCGGTATGTGGTAAGGCAACTCGTTGCTAAACCCTTATTGCTTAGTATTACTTAATTTTCCTCGAATGAGGCTTTTACATGCCGAAGACTACTTGGTGTAATTGATAATTTTTCCAAATAATTAATTTCACCCTTCATTATTACGGATAACTATATATATATATATATATATATATGTAAACACATGCACACACACAACGTTAACAAGAAAAGATTCACGACTTCGAAGTTTCGGCTTGCTCGCCTTCATCAGACGTACACGTATGTACGCGCATGCAAACACATACATACACACATACATACATACACACATACATACATACATACATACATACATACATACTGTTGTGGCGAGAGTCACGACTCCCCCTGCGAGAATACACTTGACCGAACGACTATAAATAGTAGCGGTGTGAGTGAAAGACAGAGAGACTAGGTGTTAACTTTTGTCGCGTGTCGGTGCTTTCTGTGCTGTTTCATCACTTTTGATCCTTATTTGACGTGATTCACCTTGTTAATTGCTTGCTGAAGGTCTCCCCTCGTGTGTCAACCTGTGATTGTTGATTGTTTAAGTTGCTGTTACTGTTGAAATTGCTGTTATTGTATTGTTGAATTGTTTTTTGTCCTATTTATGGGGGTGGGGGAGGTCGAGGGGGCGCCAGCGGGAGGCTGCGGTTGTGCGGCAGCAGCTGGTGGAGGATGGACGTTGTGGCTCTAGAGGTCCGTGAGGTGAGGGTTGAGCCGAGGAGGCTGGGGGAATGTGAGGGACTGTTGACAGAAGAGGGCGACACGTGGAAATTGGCGTCGCCGGAGGAGCTCACAAGCGGTGTAGCCGGGAGAACGGTGATGTTTGGAACGCTGAGGTTGTCGAGCAGGAGAATTGAGATAGCAGCGATTGAGGTTGTTGAGGAGTGCTTGAAAGATATTAAAAAGTTTGCCGCTTTTATCACAGGAGGAAGGAAGTATAGCAGGATGGAGGTGCAATTCGCGACGGAGGACGAAGCGATGAAGCACTCCACTGAGGCTGTAGGAACGGAGGAATGGGTGCTTTTGCCAACGTACTGTGGCAGACGTGTTGCTGAGGTGAGAGATGGCAGGGTATCCCCAGAAATGAAGGAAACGTGGATGATGGCTGTCTTAGTGTTTGACATGGAAGAAGAGGCCGAGGTGCTCAAGGTGACGAGAGCCAGGAGATTGAATTGCTGGGGTTGTGGCACAGAGATGGCCATGCAGGCAAGTTTGAAGGATCTGAACAGGATTGCAGAAGTGGTTCAGACCGAGGATGTGGGGCTGAGAGTGGTGGTGGTGGTGGTGGTGGGGGCTCCCATATGCTATCTATGTGGAGGGAGGGGGCCATATGAGGGCTGGGCGCCCCCAGAGAAGAAAAGAACAGCAGATGGAATGGCCTGAGGAGCGGGAGAGTGTGGACCAGGTGAGACAGCGGGAACGGAGGAGTTCACAGTGGTCGGAGGGCGAAGGAGTGGGCTCTACGCCGGAGAGGCGGAGAGAGAAGGAGAAGGCGGGTGGGGAGGTTGAGAAAGCGGTTGAGAGGGAGGTCGAGGGGGAGGAGGGTGAAAGGATGGTTAACAGGGAGCTTGGGAGGAAGCTTGAGGAGGAGGCTCGGAGATGAGTTGAGAGGGAGGGGGCGGCAGCAGGGAGACTGACTGTATCAGTGAAGAGGAGGGATTTGAGCAGACAGCAGCATGAAGATGAGAAGGCGACGCTGTCCAGAGTGGAGCAGGGGGACAGAGAGAGGGTGCTAGGAGTGGAGCCGGAAGAGGGAGAGCGGACAGGAAGGGAGGAAGCACGAGTGGAGTTTTGTGGCGTGCGCAAGGAACACAGAAGCTGAGAGAAGAGTAGTGAAGTTTAAGTCCATTATAGGGGTGAAGTTGCCCACAGATGTCGGAACGTATGAGGGTTGTTGTGGTCGATGGGGAGAGATGAGGCAGGTTGCAGGAAATGTGTGGAATAGGCGTTGATCCGCCGGGAGTTATAGTGGAATTTGATGAATTGCCGCCAGTGGTAGATTTAAAGGAACTAGAACCATGAGATATTAAAAAAGTAAGTAAAATTGTTTCTTTAAAGAAAAGGAAGAAAAATGATGATAATGGGAAAAAACAAAGGAAAAAATACGATTTTAAACTGCATGTAAACGTTCAAATGGTACTGCATGTGAGTAGGCTGAGAAGGAAGTCGAAAAAGAGGAAGGTGAGAAGATGGTTGACAAGGAGGTCGAGGAGGAGCTTGAGGAGGAGGTCGAGGAGGAGTTTGAGAAGGAGGAGATAGCAGCAAGGACACTAGCTATAAGAGTGGAGGAGAAAGATTTAGGTGGATAACAGCATGAGGGTGAAAAAGCGACACTATCCAAAATGGAGGAGGAGAAGGACATAGAAAAGGTACCAAGAGTAGAGCAAGGAAAAAGAAAGCAAGCAAGAGAGCCGAAAAGCACAGGTGGAATTTTGTAACATACGCAAAGAACACAGAAAGTGAGAAAAAATAATGAAGTTCAAATCCATTATAAGGGTAAAGTTACCTACGGATATTTACTCGGAAAATGTGAAGGCTATTGTTGTCGATAAAGAGACATATAACGAGTTAAAAGAAATGTGTGAAGAGACATTGATTCATCGGGAGTTATGGTGGAATTTGATGAATTACCGTCAGTGGTGGAATTAAAGGAACTAGAACCATTTATGAGGTATTAAAAAAATGTAAAATTGTTTCATTAAAATAAAAAAAAGGGGAAAAACGATGATAATGGAAAAAAAAAAAGAAAAACGATTATAAACTGTGCGCTTAAAAATTTAAATGAGAATGGGGATCATGCAGCCATTTCATTTTCAGTATTATATAACGTTCTCATTTTCATTCGTTTTACGTTTTTTGTCCCCATTGCGGTGTTCTGTCTGTGCTTGTGCTGTACCCTCTGTATCGAATGGCCGCAGTGTCAAAATAAAGAGAGAGCAGGCGTTAATCGCAGGAAGTCGTAAGGTGTCGTTTTGGTAGTTGTCGGAACATCGTTTGTTGGTTCGTGTATAGTTCGTGGAGAGTTTGTTGGATTGTTACATTGCTTTGTTATATATTTTATTGTTACCTCACAGTTATAGTGTAAACAAGTATCATCATAAATAGTGGCGATACTACAATAATTGGCGACGAGTAACTACGTTATAATACATACATACACACATATGCATGTATGATGTATACTCATAAATACCAACCGTAAATGCTAATTCTGAAAAAGCCCTGACCCTATATAAGACCATGATGAGTTTCAGGTGATGTTCCAAACTATTATTTAGTCAGAACAGATCTGGGCAAATTGGTGTGAGCTTACGATTTTTGGATGAGGGAAGAGGGCTGCTACACCCGACAAAAGAAAAAAGGGAAACCCTTTCTTAAAAATAATTCGTTCTAGTTTTTCTTTCATTCTTTTCTGTTACTTTTAAGTTCGTGATGTTCACAAGTGCATGTATATAACTGTGGCCTGAAGCAGAGTTCACGATGAGGATTCAGTTGTTCGATCAACTGATTTACCTGCTCCTGAATGAATGTGTAAGCGATTGAGCATTCCACGCACACGTATATCTTTAGCGTAATTCTCAGTCAGAATCAGTATGACACAGAGTGGTAAGGTTGTACTTTTTAACGTACATACAAGGGTCTTCTATTCAGTTTCCCTCTACCAAATTTCCCTCACAATATATAGGTCGATCCGAGGCTATAGAAAATTAAATATTCTCGAGTTGCCATAAAGCCAACACGGAATCGAACGTGGAACCTCTGGTTGCGAAGAGAACTCCTTAATATTCGGTCATACTGCACCTATTATATAACTGTAATACATACATAAGCCATATGCATTTATAACTGATTACATAAATACCTTATCAGCGCATTGAAATAGGGCCTACATTTTCCCTCTAGGCTCGGTGTAATATCAGTTGTTATGATGCCTATATTTCACATCTAACTTGGATGCAATACCATTTGTAATGAAATCCATATTTCACACCTATCTTGGGCCTATGATTAGTTCTAATGGAGCTGTATTCTACATCTCTCTTGGGCCAATTACTAGTTGTAATGGAGCATGTATTTCACATCTTTCTTGGGCTTATTACCACTTGTATTTGAGCTTATATTTTACATATGATCTGAATATATTACATTGGTTAACAAAATAAAACTTTTATTTTCTGGCATAAAATCTAAGAGCTGTTTTAGACTAATTTTTGGGTGCTGATTCCAAGACTGACCCTAGATTTGTTCTATCACATCATATTTTGTGCCATAGGTATATTCTTTTATTTAGCTGAAACATACCAAAAGTTAACTTTACACCACTAAGAATCCTTCCTTTTTTTTTTCAGGTGTGAACTGAACCACTGTGTTCTAGTTATGGATACAACTTCAAAAAGAATGATGTGCTGTAATATTTGATGAACCTCAAATAAGAACACTCATCAGGGATTCACATTTTGTTACAACAATGGGTGCTGCGGAAGAATTTCCTTGGGGACAGGAAATCTGAAAACTATTAAGAGATTGTGGAGGAGCTGCCCCTGGGTTTGCAAGCACTTGGCTGTAGAATGAGCATTAAATCGCAGTACTTACACAGTCACTCAGGGGAGCTTCCAGAGAACCTGGGTATTATTAGCGAAGAACAAGGAGTGAAAGTAATTGAAGAACGCTACCAAGGCCGATGGAACTTAAACATGATGGCAAGTTATTGCTGGAGCTCGATGGGAGACATTCCAGAAGAGATCGTCAAAAAAGAGGACGTTTTTGCAGAAATAAAATGATCAGAATGAATGACCACAATGAATAGACATTTTGTATTCATATTTTGATATAACCAAGCATAATTCTTACATGCTAATGTGCATTTACCCGCACAACTTTGTGTTTTGATATATTAAATTTAAAAAAAAGACGGATTGTCTATTAAAAATTGCATCTACGTATATCTAATTCTTCATTTATGAGCATTAAATAGCTGTTTCTAGCAAAATTTAAAGATTTTATGTCTCAAAAATCTGAGGTGATAGACAAAATTTGATGACAGATTTGGATTCAGCACCCCAAAATTAGCTAAACCTTGATAAACCTTGTACTAGAAAATGTGTATTAACCAGTGTTATCATTTCTTATGGTGCTCATGTTTCTTACCTCCCCTGGGCCTTTCACTAGTTGGAGTGGATCATACATGTCACATCTGTCCTGAGCCTATTACCGGTTGTAATAGAGCCTATGTAAGGACTGGATCTTTTACCATCTTGTCAAGGGCTTCATTAACTAACACCAACATTTCCAACAGAATTAAATGCTTTTATTAGTTCATTAAAAGCAACCAATGGTTAAATCAGTCGTATGATGGATTCAATACCTAGCTGTTGCTAGTCTCATACATTTTGCGCTTGAGTTCAAATAAGAAACAACGGCGACTTTACTGTTGGTTTTCCTAGAGCTGATAAAATAAATACTAGGTAATCATCGGGATGGTAGTGGTCACTTTAATCGGCTTTATTAGTCCATCTGCAAAATGCAACATCCTTGTAGTTATGAGAGAAATCGTTATTTATGCTTTTGTTTAATCGAATGCTTTCGGTTCTCCAATATTTCAATCGTTGTCAACAATATTTTGAGATATCTGAGTTCAATTGCTTAACGGGTCACGACTGATCATCAAACATAGGAGATTTAGAACGGGCAACACTAAAAGCTTATATATTATATATCACTGCCGACTTGCAGCTGTTTCTATTTACCCCGCTCAAATTTTCCACCCTTTTTGAAAGATATTCAATTATGTAAATTACAGACACACGCGCATACACTGGCGAACATGTATACAACATATACACAAACACATATGTATGTATGTATGTATGTATGTATGTATGTATGTATGTATGTATGTATGTATGTATGTATGTATGTATGTATGCATGCATGCATGCATGCATGTATGTATGTATGTATGTATGTATGTATGTATGTATGTATGGGTGGATGGCCGGCTGGATGTATGTGTGTGTGGATGTATATATATATATATATATACACACAAACACATATACAAACATATACACAAACACATATGTATGTACGTACGTACGTATGTATGTATGTATGTATGTAAATATGTATGTATGTATGTATGTATGTATGTATGTATGTGTGTGTATGGATGGATATCTGTATGTATAGTTTTGCATGTGTATGCGTGCGTGTGTAGGTGTGTATATATGTATTCATACATCTTTCATTTGTTTATCTGTGGGTTTCTACAGGAGGTCAAAGGTAAAATAACGGAAGACCACAAAAGCCTTTCTCATAAATCTAGTATGTCTGTTGTATCAGGCTACTGCTCACCACCCACTGTCACGAAGGATGTCAGAAACCTTCTAGCCATTCATTAAATACATTAGCTTTCGGTTAACATCCTTCATATATGATTTATAATTCTGAACAAATTAGCAATAATGAATGTAAGCTATGGGAAGTATTGAATTAAATATGACACTGGAAGCCTTAGATTTTAGTTGTTATCAAATGTAAATAACATATGAGAGCTGTCAGAAAATTTAATAGGTATCACATCAGCTGTCTTTATAAAGTGTACATATAACACCTACACACACACACACACACACACACACACACACACACACACACACACACACACACACACACACACACACACACACACACACACACACACACACACACACACACACACACACACACACACACACACACACACACACACACACACACACACACACACAGAATATATTTTATATAGAGTTTGCAGTGCGGGACATTCCCTCTATCAGCTGTCGACTAGGTGGAAAATTTTCGTTGCGTCTTGCAACCTTTTCAATAGTTTTGACTTTGTCCGTTATTTGGACAGAGTCAAAACTATTGAAAAGGTTGCAAGACGCAACGAAAATTTTAGGACAATAAAAATAAGAAAAAAGTGGAAATTTTACCGGTGAGTGCGTTACATAATAAGGCACAAAAAAGAAAATGACTCTCCCCAGACACAACAGAATATGCTTCAACACACGAACTCATATAAAGAATCTTGCAATCCAAATCCAAAAACGAAACACCATGTAAAAGTTCAAGGCTATTTCAATTCCTCCATGAACGTTAAATGCTAAGGTCATTTCAATACTTTCATCAACTAAAATAATAAAAGTCAAAGACTTCTCAATTCAGCCATGAACCAGCATGTAAAATGTCATGGTCACAGCTATTTTTTCATGAATTATTTTGTGAAAAAACAAAAAAAGGATTTACTTATGAGGTAGACTGAATCTTTTTAAAAGTCTTGTTTAGCTCCGAGTTAACTCTTGTTGATTATATTTATAATCAAAGGCATACATGACCGTAGGTTAGGATTTGGGGGGAAACTTGGCAGCTATTTCTAACTGATCGATCGAAAATGTAGAGGCTCTCTCGTCAGTTCATAGTTAAGTGTTCTTTTAGGTTTGATCAAAACATGGTTTATTTTAATAATGGGTAGTGTAACATTTTCTGTAATCGGAACCAGTAGAAATCTGTCTTTATCAAGTTAATAATATACAAAGAAACCTATACAATTTACTGGCTCAGTGGAATTTTTAGTTTTAATACTTCCGTTCTGTAGCATCTTCGAACGGGTTTTGTAGAATGCTAGATGAGAAGGGATTGCCAACCTCTGGTTCAACCCGCTCAGAAAAGGGATACTGCGAACAATGTAGTCGAATCTGGAGAGAAAGTGTGAGAAGAATCAACTCTATTTCTTGACTGGCACCATATTTTCCGATTCCAGTACTTGACTAGTACTTTATTTATTGACCACGTAGGGAATAAATGACAAAGTTGACCCCGGTGAGGTATGAACACATAATGCAAAAAGCCAAGATAGAGTTCTACAAAGCATCTATCTGACTCTTTAACAATTTTGTCAAATGACTGCCTTAACCAAAATCGCTATTTCAACTAAAAGAAGTCCAGTGGCGTTTTTGCGCGCGTTTCCTATGTTTTTTGTTTTGTTTTTCATGTATTTTGCCTGAAGGAAAATAGATTTGCATAAAAAAAGTTATGTTATAAATGATTTATTTTATGTCATGCGATTAGATATGTGAACGTCTAAATACAAGATATTGAAAAATTACGAGTAATTGGAGGTTGTGAAATAATTATATGCATTAATAATTGTATGTCATTAATGAAAAGTTAAAAAATGAAAAATCTAGTGAAGACGTGGAAAGTAGGCCTTACTCGTTAAACGTTTAATTGTTTGTGATAAAAATGGAATGGTTCGAAGTGACATAACTGTCACAGAATATGTCCTTAATCTCTCGGCGTGAATAAATAACGGTAAAACATCTCACTCATTCTGGAACTGCTGGATATCATTAGTACACTATCTGATAGAGGAATCTCAAAGGAAGACGGCAATCTGTTGTGATGGACACACACCACACACACACACACACACACACACACACACACACACACACACACCACACACACACACACACACACACACACATACACACACGCACACACACACACACACAAACTATCTTTCACACATGGTAGTAAAACTTCGTCGGTCGACGATGAGGATTCACTTGTTCGGTTCACTGGATTACCTGATCCGGAATTAACCTGGTTAAGTATTCAATAGACACGCGTAACCTTAACGTAATTCTCCGGTAGAATCAGCGTGCCTGTGTGACCAAAGCTGTACCTTTGAATTACAGGTACAATCCAACCGACAATTACATTATGAAAAACAGAGGAATGAATACTGTACTGTCCTTTTAATCAAACACACTTATCCAATCCGACAGTGTAGAATACCTGTACAATGTAAATATGCACTATAATACAGTAAATTCAACATTTTTTAAATTTAAAATTAGACTTACCATTGATGGGGAAGAGGTGTGATATGCTGTGATTTTGTCCGCTGCTTTCGAAATTCGTTAAAGAGAGGTCCGTTGTACCGAGGTATGAGTGTACCCACTCACACGCATACACCTAAATGCATACACATTTACACACACATGCCCTCACACACACAAAGACATATACACGCGTACACGCACACAAACATATACATCGTTATTAATCCATACAGGTGTTAGTACAGAAACCAAGTTGAAAATACACAGAGAAAACATTAGAATTTATTTAGATTTTAAAATATATAAAAACGCTTGACAGGTTTTATATTTGATTTATATGGAGCTATGTTGCAAATTCTGTCTGCACACACACACACTCTTAGATTTACAAATGAACCTCTGAACTTCTGAGAGTATGGAAAATTCATGCTCCTTCGACTACAGCCGTATCCAGAACTAAAAGGTGTTTTTAAACGAAAATTATGCAGAATATACAATTTATAAAGAAATGCTAATTCTTATGTATCTATATAAACTTACAATCATCTAAAAACTTTCTCATTTACCGTGGAATTTCCTCGGGTACTGCTAGTGTTATATAAATTTGCCAAATTAGTGTCTCTACGGCATGAAACTATTAGTAGCTCTTTTAAAAATTTTGTGTATACTTTTTGTTGATCCTACCTATAACGAAATAGAAAACTATATATATATATATATATATATATATATATATATACAAACATACATACATATGCATGTATGTATGGATGAATGGATGGATGGATATAGACGCTACTCTAAGCATAGAAAAGATTGCACGCTGAATATGTATACATCTGATACGAAAGAATTGCTGCAATATATAATTTTTTGTCTTTTACCCCCCCCCCCTCTCTACACACACACATATATATTTGTTTTGCAAGATTTTTGATGTGAAATCGTGTGTTGAAACATATTGTTGTATTTAGGAATGGACATTTTGCCAGTTTAGACGACAGAATTCTGGCCGAAATAAGATTAAGATTAATGAAAAAAATAAATAACGCTGAAGCAAAGTAACACCAAATATATAGTGCGTGTGTTTTATTGGCTAAACTGGCAAAATGACCATTCCTAAATACAACAATATATATTATATATATATATATATATATATATATATATATATATATATATATATATATATATATTTCTCTTTCTCTTTTACTTGTTTCAGTCATTTGAACTGTGGCCATGCTGGAGCACCGCCTTTATATATATATATATAATGTATAATATACGCACATGTATATATATACGCATGTACACGAGTAAGCACATAAATGCAAAACAAGGTGGGAAAAAATAGTACTCAAATACCGAAGGTAGAGTAACTTTCTTTTATTAAAGTGTAAAGATCTTCACAAACTGGTACTCAGAGTTTCATGTTCAGCTTTAATAAAAGTATATTTACATGCATATATACCTGTATATATGTGTAGGTATATGTATCTGTATGTTATATATATATAGGGGGTTATGAGAGGTAATGGTGTCATTGAGACCCAAAGGTGTCAGGTAATGCTTAATAAGTGCTATAGATGGACCGCAGTTAAGTTCCAGATTCAGTGATTATGCGAATGAGGGGTTCAACGTTGGTCACATGTCAGCGTGTGTATATAAAAATTTCATTTCGTAATGAGATAAAAAAACAAGGCTGTGTAGATTTTAGAACATTTATAGATGTTCTAAAATCTACACAGCCTTGGTTTTTATTTATCTCATTACGAAATAAAATTGTTATATATATATATATATATATATATGCACACACACACACACATGTACATTTGAGAAAATGAATAGAAATGGCTTTTCTGATAATTTTTTCAACTTTAATAATTAGGTGTTTACAAGTTAAACATCTAATTATTAAAGTTGAGAAAATTATCAGAAAAGCCATTTCTATTCATTTTTTCAAATAAATAATACTGTACCAATGAGTTTTATGTCATATTCTACTATGTATATAAATGCGCGCGCGCGTGAATGATACGTACTGATATATTTATTACCGAAGTCGACAATAAATGTAATGATCGTGGATGAAACAGGAGAATTCCCACACAGTAAATAACAAACTGCTTCGCAGAGTATATATACTTAAGTGCTCCATATTAGCAACTTGCGAGAGCTGGTCCTTATGCCATCCATTAACAATAATTGAATGAATGTGCAGTAAAGATACTTCCCTGGTGCGTCCTATTATAATCATATTTAACATTCAATCCGAGTCTGCTGGCTGAATACAAGAAAGCTTTTATCTGCATTAACTATGGAAACAGGCAGTAAGAAAATTCTGTAGAACTCGGTCGTGCATGTGCAATGAGTAGAATTGTAAGAAGCCGTGTATATAGGTCTAACGTATGCTAGACTTTTGAAGTATTGATGTGTGTAGGTTTATCGTTTTTATAGTCTTATGATGTGGTGCATATAGGTTTATGAAGTGAGATGTTTTACTCTTTTCTTTTCGTTTTCCTAGTCATTCCTTGAGAAAGATATCCGTAACAATTTTGATTTCAATCGATCTGCTTTTATTTGCATTGTGGCTTCGATTAAGGAGAAGCTTTCCCCGAAGGTAAAACTAGAATATGAATTATAAGAATGTCGCAATAATATTTGTTGTTGCATTTGATTAAATTCGATTTATAGGCTCCATAAACACACAAACGCACGCAATTCTTTAATATTCAATAGGAACAATAAACAGAGCAATAAACTTTAGAAAGATTCTCATGCTATTTGTAACACTGCCAAATATTTGGCACACTCAGTCGATTTAAATTTGAATTCCCATTTCACCTGACAAGAGATGGTTTTTACAAGAAACATCGATATCTCAATTAGATAGATTTATATGTCGTATTAACATGATACAAAACAACAAATCTCTCTTAATGTGCTCTTGGACACGACATTGCAAATTACAGTGAACGAAGTCATTAATATACACTGAAGGAGGTCAATAGAAGTAAGTGAAGTGTAGTGTGAGTATACTGATAATTTAATGTTGTACCAAAGACTGCTGTATTTAAAGTTAAGTAATGGTTTATATCTGGTGCAAGATCAAACATTTGTTGAGGAAGATTACTACAATTGACTGAATCAACTCCAGTAAGAAACTGGTACTTATTGTATTGATTAAAGGAAGGGATGAGTGCCAACTGTTTCTCTGAAACGGTGCTAAATACAGACAGAAACTTAGCCTTGCAGTTCTTCGTTACTGCCATGCTCTTCGCTTCCAAATGTTGAATTACAATTTCTAGATTAGAGACACAACCACACACATTTATTTCTAGAGGAAAAGGGAGGTGAAGGCATAAGGAAATAGACCTACGCCAGTTGTACCATCAACCATCATCAAATTAAAGTGTAGGTAGCAGAGTATTCCACAGACATATGGACCTTTAATATGATTCTCAAGCAAAACCAGTGTGATACAGTGTATGACAAAACGCAAGTTTCGAATTACAGGTACAGTCTTTCCAAACTGGCTCCCGTACAGTTTCCATACATTCAGTTTTACAATACATGGGCTGACCGGAGCTGTGGTAAAAGACAGGTAGCGAGATCTAAATTAAGCTCTGGTAATTGGGAAATGAACTTTTGAAGCATTCGGCCACATATATTAGAACAGAAAGGACGACAAAACCAAGGTGAGACTAATATCTCAGGTCATTTAAAATATTTAATTGGAGTAAGGTGACTTTGAAGTAATTAATTAATTAATTAATTCATTCATTCATTATTGGATATCTTACAGCTGTTTTTGAGATATCGCAAATGATAGGTTAGCATCTCCATACACTAGGTAGTCTGCCATCAGAGACAAGGTGAATATGTAAGAAAGCTCTAGACAGAAAATTCACAGTGTATAAAGGAATAAAAGAGTAGATAGAAGAATAAAGTCTAAAACAGTAGATAGAAGAATGCAGACGGGAGAATGAAGTTCACAGCTCATCTCTTCCAGGGGCTATGCAAGTTGGTCCGAGATGCAGAGAGAAAGCTACCATAGAAGGCTCATAGTATAATAATTGATGGATGAGCATTTGGCCAATCATATTCGCAAGAAGCCATGAAAGCGTTGATTTGTGAGTTCGATTCAGCATGAGGTTAGCTCATCCTTTTTCGGTCATTTGTTTATATTTAAAAATTGTCGCTTCAAAATCGGAAAATAAATATCACTATGATATATATTATATACAGTTATTATAAGCCTTCCATAGAAGCTTTCTCTCCGTAACTCGCAAAGCCTTTCGGGTTTGTTTATAAAAAAATATTATTTATGTAGTATTAAGACAGTTTAAGTATATAATAACTAAATTTGACTGAAATTGATGGGTGAGCGTTTGGCCAATCAGATTCTCAAGGAGCCATGAAAGCGTTGAGTTGTGAGTTCAATTCAGCGTGAGGTTAGTTCATCCTTTTTCGGTCATTTGTTTATATTTAAAAATTGTCGCTTCAAAATCGGAAAATAAATATCACTATGATATATATTATATACAGTTATTATAAGCCTTCCATAGAAGCTTTCTCTCCGTAACTCGCAAAGCCTTTCGGGTTTGTTTATAAAAAAATATTATTTATGTAGTATTAAGACAGTTTAAGTATATAATAACTAAATTTGACTGAAATTGATGGGTGAGCGTTTGGCCAATCAGATTCTCAAGGAGCCATGAAAGCGTTGAGTTGTGAGTTCAATTCAGCGTGAGGTTAGTTCATCTCTTTCTCTCATTTGTTTATATTTAAAAATTGTCGCTTCAAAATCATAGAATAAATATCATTATGATATGTGTGAGTATATATTTATATCTTATCTTCATTTATGTTAATATCACTTTCTTGAGTTCTCCATTTTGTGATGTATTAAAATATTTGCCATTGAAACTATCCAAAGAACTTGTCATTGTTGTCTGCAAAGATGTTTAAGCTGTCACCAGTCAACTACACACCAAACCAACCATATTTGATTCTTTTTATTTCTTTTCCAATAAAGAAAATTTAATCTTTTTTTTTTAACTTAATGTTCTTATTTTACATTCCGCAAGAATGTTTTAAGTTTGCAGGTGATTAAAATTTATATGCTGTTATTGCAGTAAAAAAATTACTCTATACTGTCTTTTTTTAAAGAAAGAAAAAAAAAACACCATTAAATTTAAAGAAGAAAACCCGAAATTCATTTGTATGAATTATCGATTAGATATAAAATAGTTTTACGGCTATATCCAGTATTCATACAGCTTGTTTTGTGCATTCAATTATTCCAGGTGACATGTTTAGTGTTAAAAATACTGCTTTACCTGCTTGCAAAACTGAAATATAGAACTTTCGATGAGGACCTCTATGTGGTCACTTTACCTACTAGAAAAAAGCAGCTAATTCTCTCGCAAATCACGCCTTGTCTTTTTTAAAAAGAACACATTGAATAATATAATTGTAGATGCAAATGTTTGAAAAATACAATGAGATATTCAATGCTGAAATGCCTTTGATCATAAGCTTGGTCAATCAGGGCTGATCTGGGGCTAAACAACAGCAACAAGAACAACAACGATGTTATATAAACAATTACCTTTTGTTCAAAGAATGATTTAAACAGTTAGATGTGTTGGTGATCTTTCGGAATAAAGAGGAAAAAGAACAAATAAAGGAATACAGAAATGTTTGAGAGGGAAAAAAATATTTATCAAGGCAATCAAATACTTTATTTGCAAATGTCACAAACAGAGGCATGATATTGTCTAGTTTAAGTGAAGATAATGAAATTCCTAATCAAACACCAAATGTGATTAGAAATATTCAGAATCTATGGAAGCAATCGGAAAGTCAAGACTTTTTGTCAAAAAGACAACGGAAAAAACCCTACTTATATTACATTGTTAGATAGAATATATGTATTAATATATCGCATTTAAATAAGTTATTTGTTCGCAAAACTTCGGCTGATCGCATAAAACCTTAAACTGGATGAACCCTCCTTTTAATTTGTTCTTGGATAATTCTCTCTGGCAAAGAGGTACTTACGTTAGGGACAAAATATTAACATCCTTTTTTACGGCAGGTTTTCAATGTCTCTACTTCTCTTTTGTTTGTAACATTAAAAAAATAATTGTTCAAGTTGCTGTCGTCAATGCTTTTGTTTGTGTCGTGTAATGCTATCGTTTGTTAAAATTGCTTTATTTTCTCATTTGACAGTGTGTCTGCTAGATTAATTGAATTTCTTGTCTTTTTTTTTCTTTTTATATTCAATGTTCTTAATTTCAGTATTAAATTTTATGGAGTCATTTGCTGCTACTCTCAAACGAGAAATCATATTTAACAGAAAGGTAAACACATGAAAATAAACTGCAATGTGACTAAAAGCAGGTTATTTTTGTTCACACCGGGTATTTGAGTAAATATTTATGTTTGCAAGATTCCCTGTTTGAAAATTATCCAAGGTAACTTTTCCTTCGGTAAACTTGGCAAAAATTTACTATTTTTAGAACATCCAAGAAATACCTCTGTTCACTTCGGAATAAAAGAAAGACAATAAAGAATAGAGAACAAAGCATATAGCAAAACTAAAGATTTAAGACTAAATTGTTTAGCCTTAAAGTAAACGAAATATTTGTTAATTTCGTTTGTAATTCTTTTATTACAATCAACTAACTTTTTTTTTTGTTTCTTTTAATAATTTATTATTTTTGCTTTTCTATTGTTGACGAAAAATACCCTTGAAAACACTTTCTTTAAAGCTATTTTGTTATGAAGGAAGTGAATGTTAATATATTGAATGTGCTTCTTTTTTCTTGAAAACATTTTCAGATCAGTTATTTGTTAATCATCCTTTTGAAGAGAGGGAGAGAGAGAGAAAGAGAGAGGAGATAGATAAGGAGGGGAGAAAGAGAGAGAGAGAGAGAGAGAGAGAGAGAGAGAGAGAGAGAGAGAGAGAGAGAGAGAGGGAGTGTGTGTATGTGTGTGTGTAAATAAAAGTCGCGATATATTTTCATTGAACCAAGCGATTTTCATGGTATTCAAGTACATCATAGTTTAGTTGTTTTAGGAGCAATGGCGGAATTATTTTTCATGGTAGACTTTCATTGCATATATTTTCATTGGGTTTCTTTTGGGGGAACCGTAAACTAAGAAAATAGCCACTATCAGGATTGACAACTATAATGTCACAGAAGTATAGAATACAATCGTTATGGATTTTTAGCCAACTCTGTATGTTACGATGAATGAAAATATTATGTTTATATACACAATATGCTTGTGAACGGAAAAAGAGAGGACAGCTTCGCATGTTATATGGTGCACGGCACATTTCAACTCTGTTTCAAATCTCGTTAGCAGTTTTGTGCCATCTTTAGCAATCTATGTATTCATTATTTTATAATCCTGCTGATGTTAACAATATTAGTGGCTAAAGTAAACTGGATAGATAATTTACGTAGTTAACACTTGTCTGACAGCTTGTTTGAATAGCAAACTGAAATCAATATATATATATATATATTATATATATATATTATATATATATATATATATATATACACATATACAGTTGGAATTTACAAAAAAAACAAACAAACAAAACAAAAGACGAAGACGGGTGTGTAAACAACAAACAGATGTATTAGTTTAACGCTCAGCAAGGTGAGAAAGTGTTTTACGTTTCGAGCCTACGCTCTTCAACACAAAGGAACACGAGAAAATAAACAGAGAATAAAAAAAGGTTTAGTGGCTAGCGATCAATCATGGCGAATATATATATATATATAGATATATATATATATATATATATATATATATATATATATAGATATATATATATATATATATATATATAATATTATATATATATATATATATATATTATATATATATATACATATATGTATGTATGTATGTGTGTGTGTGGAGAGGCAACCATCTGGCAGGATCTTTAGCACATCGGGAAAAATGCTTAGCGGCATTTCGTCGGTTTTTACGTTCTGAATTCAAATTTCGTGGAGATCGACTTTGCCTTTCACCCTCTCGGGGTCAATAATATAAGTACTAGTTGAACTAATTATCGACTTACCCCGTCCCCGGAATTTCTGGTCTTGTGCCAAAATTTGAAACGAGTGTGTATGCGCGAGTGTGTGTGCTTCTATTTTCAAGAAAGAATTATTTCACCTACTCTCGAAAGTTTATAAATTTTTTATGATGTCAATATGTATGTGTATATATATATAAATATATTATATATATATATATATAATATATATATATATATAATATATATATATATATTATATATATATATATATATATATATATATATCTGTAGGTCCCGGTTGAGTCGGGGTTAACCACAGTAAATAAGGTACTCAATACATAGCAGAGTAAATTAATTTATTTTATAGAAGGAGCTTCTACAGGACTAGAACTGTTTCATTCAAAAGAAATCATCAGGAAGCTAGGTGACAAGATTCTTGTCACCTAGCTTCCTGATGATTTCTTTTGAATGAAACAGTTCTAGTCCTGTAGAAGCTCCTTCTATAAAATAAATAAATAAATATATATATATATATATATATATATATATATATAATATATATATATCTATATATATATATATTATATATATATATATATATGGGAAAACAAGAAGCAGAAAATGGAGAATAGATGAATGTAATTACTAATTTATTTGTATGTTACAAAAAGATGACATTAAAAAAACAGTACAAATAAACTGATTGGAAGTTGAAAGCTCAAAGAAAATAAATTAAGATAAAAAAGTAAAAAAGAACCTACATATATGTTTCAGTCCTATCATATAGTTGATGGTAATTTCCATTCATTTTGTTTAATGTCAAGAAAGTTGTCACGTTCTAACTATATTGTGGTAGGGCTTCGTCATTGTTCATATGGAGCTCATACAACTTAGGTATTTGTTGTTATTCCATAACGTTGGCATAGCTTCCGGTTTATATTGGTCCCAACTCTGTCGTGTCTGTGAATATATTCCTTGTTAGACAGGACAGGACAGCCAGAGACAAATTGATTTATTGTTTCCTCTCCATCACCACATATTCTGAAGTTACTTGTATTTCTTTTCATTACGTGTTCTTGGTGATTTCCGGTGGGAAGGATTTAATCTTGTGCTGCAATTAAAAATACTTCAGTCTCTGCTTTGAGTCCTGAACTTCTCAGCCATTGTTGGGATTTTGCTTTGTCTATTTCTTTTCTGTTTAGCTTAATCCAATATTTGCGATGAAGGGGCTTTTCTTTCTTCTTCTTCTTCTTCTTCTTCTTCTTCTTCTTCTTCTTCTTCTTCTTCTTCTTCTTCTTCTTCTTCTTCTTCTCTTCTTCTTCTTCTTCTCTTCTTTCTTCTTCTTCTTCTTCTTCTTCTTCTTCTTCTTCTTCTTCTTCTTCTTGTTTTATTATTATTATTTATTATTATTATTATTATTATTATATATTATTATTATTATTATTATTATTATTTATTATTATTATTATTATTATTATTATTATCATTATTATTATTATTATTATTACTTATGTTGTTGCTTTGTTTTAATATGAACCATTCCAAAACCCAGTCAGAGACCTCGTGTAACAATAAGCTGGACCTTTTGCTATCGGTGTTACTTACGACTAGCAATGATATATTGTAGAGGAAATTGACTACAATCCAGGAATCAAGATTCCTTTAAATTTGTAATGATTCGGTTTTTGAAAGAATATTGAGAGAATCATGTATTTTCAGGTTGACTATATATTTTTTTCTCAGGATGTAGGCGGTACTCATGAGAACAATTTCATTATTATTATTATTGTTGTTGTTGTTGTTGTTGTTGTTGCTGTTGCTGTTGTCGTTGTTGTGAGAAGATATTTTAGCATCTTCATTACCATCCAAAGAACTCTCAAGTTATAATTTCTCCATCAAATGTCCCCGAAAGACATTATAAACTAATGGCATTTTTCCGCACAATATGAAATGCACTCTCCATTTTCTCTTCTCACTTTTCTCCCTCTCTCGTTTAGTTGGCTTCCTGCATGATACTCATGTTCCTTCCAGTATTTCGAAGATGGATAATAGAACCTCACCTTGTGTAGTAGTAGTAGTAGTAGTAGTAGTAGTAGTAGCAGCAGCAGCAGTAGTAGTAGTAGTAGTAGTAGTAGTAGTAGCAGCAGTAGCAGTAGCAGTAGTAGTAGCAGTAGTAGTAGCAGTATCAGTAGTAGTAGTAGTAGTAGTAGTAGTGTTAGTAGTAGTAGCAGCAGTAGCCGTAGCAGTAGTAGTAGTAGCAGTAGTAGTAGCAGTATCAGTAGTAGTAGTAGTAGTAGTAGTAGTAGTAGTAGTAGTAGTAGTAGTAGTTGCTAATATAGGCACAGGGTTTGGAATTTGAGGAATTAAGGAAGAGGATTAGTTGATAACATCGACCCCTGCACATGAGTATTATTTTATGTTATTGACCCCAGGGGGATGAAAAGCAAAGTTAACCTTGGCAAGATTTGAATTTAGAACGTTTTGAGCTGGATTAATGTCGCAAAACACTTTTACTGACGTTCTGATGAATCAGCGCTCTGTGATAATAATGATAACAAGAGCACTCAGAGAGCGCAATCCTCCGCCAAGGCAACACCAACGTCCTCTCAACGATTAGCCAGAGATGATTTTTAAAATTAGAATATCTGAAATAAACTCGACTGCTCTCACAAACGAGAATACTAAAAAAAGTAACCCGACCGTTCTCAAAAATTAAGTAAAAAAAAAAAACAAAAAAAAAACAGGAAAAATAATCCGGAATCCTTGTCCGGTACCGGATCGATCCCAAAATTTAATCAGTTCATGCCAGTCACGAGGCCAAACATCTCTGAAAGTTTCATCCGAATCCAAATAGCGGTTATTGAGATATCCTGTCCACAGTCAAACAAACAATCACGACTAAAAACAATATCCCCTCCTTCGCTAAGGCGGAGGTAATAATGCCAAAATACAGCGCTTGACTTTCTTATACATATAATACAAACTTTTTACTAGTTCAAATATGTTTGAACTGGTAACAAGTTTGTATTTCTATACCTAACTGCTTATCGTTGTCACCTCGTATTTTATTTACGGTGAGCCGCTGAATAGCGCAACCAGTCATCGAATGATGATGGGAACATCATAAGAGAGACTTACCTCTCGTGTTTCAGTTCCCAGTGCTTTTCTTTCCGGTATCTGTGGTTGAAGAAATGCATGCATCCCACAGTCTGGTTAAGTAACAATGTGAGCTGACTATGTGTATTTACACCTATTTGTCTACAGCGAGAAATGGCTTTCTTAAGAGTTCGAATATGCTTCAAGCTTATTTGAACTGGTAACAAGTTTGTAATGATAATAATAATGTTTTGTTCATTAACCACCAAATGTGGACAAACACAGCAAGAAAGGTACTGTACAATACAATGAAAAGGTACAGGAAAAGGTACGTAAAAATAAATAACAGAAGCAAAAAAAGTTGAAAGAAAGAATAATTCCTAAAAAGGGGAGATACCTTGTAGTAATCCAGACTCCGAAGACGGGACCGACACTGCAAGGACAGCCATTAAGTATTTGTAATCGAAAGCTTTCGGCTGATCTAAATTTATCAGGAGTCCATACGTGCTAGGTTCCTTACTCATCCTTTCTGTGAGGTATCGCATGAAGTGGGGGTTGCTGTGGATAGATATGTTTGGGATGGCGTATGTCTGCACATCACCAATCAGACAACTAACGGCAATTGCCAAAATCTTCGCTAAGGCCTTGGCCCAAAACTTGAAATTTGACAATTAGCAATACGGTAGTTCATGCTCGGATCCATTCTTCACAGCGTCTCCGCTCCTCGGTTCACACAACTGAGTATTATCTTGTTCTGCTGCCTGCTGCTGTCATTTGTAGTAGATATTTGCCAAGATGTTACTGAACAAGTGTGGAATATAAACCTAAGGCTAGTAGGGTAGAGGATCAAAACCAGGCATTTAGCCTTTTGTGTAACTAGAAATTGTGGTGTTATCAGATTTTCCCAACACTTTACATCCATTGCTGAGTCGTAGATAGATATCGAGGTAAATTTTGAAATATATCCTGCAATACAATCCGGCACTCTTCCCGAACAGTCGAGCAAAGTGCCGCTAAAAAGCCGCAGACAACAACCTGGGATCGTGTAGCGCGCTCTCACCATGGCCAGTCAAAGACTCAGCTGTGGATTTATTGTCCTGTTGTGCCTTTGCTACTCGGGTCCATCGAACGGCAGTTGTTCATTTGGGTCTTGTAGCACATGCTTTAGCTCTAACAACGCAGTTTTGTACTTCGCGTTGAACAATTGGTCAAGGGTCACTCTCACTGCAATCGTTGGAATCATCTGAGTAGGCTAGAGAGGCTTTTGAATTACTTCTTTGTTATCAGCTGATTCCATGTAGTCCCAGCATGCTTCCAAGATGTCGTTCCAATCCCCCACCCGCACCAAAGAGCGAGACGTTTCCAGGAAAGATACTAGACACCAAAAGAAATCTAGTTGTTTCATGTCTATTGACGGCTATTGATCGGAAGGGATGGCGTTCACTGCTAGTTACGTACAACACTATCAACTTATCTACCAAATCCAAGAAGATATTCCGAATCGCAAGATCTAGACCTTTTCGAAACAATATAGCGATTCCACATCTCGAACCAGTATGACTTAGAGATGAGAACACCTCATACCCACCGAAGATGGGCATGAAGGCTAGTGCCTCAAATCATTGCCTCACTGATGGTCACCACATCTATGTCTTATAACCTAAGGTTGGTGAGCGGGTAGCCATGCTTCTAAGGTGACATAAGGCCAAATACATTCATAATGCTTATTCTAAATAAGGTTATGTTGAATAAAGGGTTGAAATGAGGAGGAACATTGAGCTTGTTCCTATGGAACAAATGACTTGTCTTTCTCGTTAGTTGTGTGTATTTTTAGTAAATTTTTTATATACATTTGTTAAATGTTCTTTTATTATTATTATTATTATATTATTATTATTATTATTATTATTATTATTATTATTATTATTATTATTACTATTATTATTATTATTATTATTATTATTATTCAGTAGTTTTTATTTTTATAGCGTGCTTTCACTTCACTACCGAGCGCAGCTCTGTGTGCCTTGGGTATGTGCTGTGATTTGTTGTGATGCTCTGATGGTTATTGTATGGAAAGTGCTCTGCGTAGGATGTGTGCAGTGCCCAGTAGTGCAATTTTCTGTATGATATATGTGTTTGTAAGTCCTGGTGTTTTGTTATGTATTTGTCTGAATATTTTTTATTATGCCTAATGCACCTACTATGATAGGATTGTTTCTGTTTTCAGATTCCCATTCTAGTTACCTCTATTTCCAGGTCTTTGTATTTTGAGAGTTTCTCCATTTCTTTTAGAGACACGTTGTCATCTGCCGGTATTGATACATCAATTAGAAAGCATTTTTTTCGTCATGATCTCTGACAACTATATCTGGTCTATTGGCCTTAATTTCTCTATCTGTGTGTATCGGCATATCCCAGAGTATGGTTGCTTTCTCGTTTTCTGTAACCTTTTCTGGTGTGTGCCTATACCATCTTTTTTCTGTTGTTATTCCATAATGTTGGCATAGCTTCCAGTGTATGTAGGTTCCAACTCTGTCATGTCTGTGAATATATTCCTTCTTAGCCAGGACTGGGCAGCTAGAGATAATATGATTTATTGTTTCTTGTCCATCTCCACATATTCTGCAGTTACTTGTAATATTTCTTTTCATTACATGTTTTTGGTAATTTCTGGTGGGGAGGCTTTGGTCTTGTGCTGCAATTAAAAATCCCTCTGTTTCTGCTTTGAGTCCTGAGCTTCTCAACCATTGCTGGGATCTTTCTTTGTCTATTTCTTTTGCGTTTAGTTTAGTGCAGTATTTACCATGAAGGGGCTTTTCTTGCCATCGTTTTATCATGGTTCGTTGCTGTTCTATTTTTAGTTTGGATTATTATTATTATTATTATTATTATTATTATTAATTATTATTATTATTATTATTATTATTAACTTATGAGGTATCCTTTGGCTGTGTATAGGCGCAGGAATTGGCTGTGTATGTAGGAAGAAGCTTGCTTCCCAACCACAGGGTTCTGGGTTCAGTACTACTGCATGGCACCTTGGGCTAGCGTCTTCTACAGCCTTGAACTGATCAATGCCTTGTGGGTGAAATTCGTAGACGAAAATGAAAGAGGCCCATCGTATCTATCTATCTATCTATCTATCTATCTATCTATCTATCTATCTATCTATCTATCTATCTATCTATCTATCTATCTATCTATCTATCTATCTATACATACATATATACGTACATACATACTACGTGTGTGTGTCACTGAGTCGGTGTTTTTCCTTCCACCACAGCTTGACAACCGGTGCTGATGTGTTTACGTCCCCATAACTTAGCGGTTCGGCAAAAGAGACCGATTGAATAAGTACCAGGCTTTAAAACAAATAAGTACTGGGGTCGATACATTCGACTAAAAATTCTTCATGGTGATGCTCCAGCATGGCCACAGTCCAATGACTGAAGCAAGTAAAATATAAAAGATAAAGATATAAAGACATCGTTACTAACTATAGAGAGAGGCGTAGGAATGGCTGTGTGGTAAGTAGCTTCTTACCTTCGTCTGAGTTAGACGTGTTTTTTTGCTGCTCCAGATGTCGTGTTGTTTCAACGCGAAAATTGAACTTTCGTCTCGACTAAAGGTAGGAATTTTGTGTTTTTGTGGGTTTAGTGAAGCTTTATTGCTTGCATGAATGTTTTTTAACATTTAATATTTTTAGCAAGTAATAAGGCTCCACTTTTCTCCGAATGTAATTTTTCTGCCTGTGTCGAGCGAAAGAAATTGTATTTTTGAAGCGGCTTGGTCCGACTGAAGAGATTATTGTGAAATCGTCATTGTGTGTCCACGGGATTACCAAGGATTGTTTACCAAGGGTCTTACCAATGCATTTGGCACGGATTACATTCTGGCCGAAGAAGTGAGAAAAAAAAAGAAAACTGAATTCCTTTGCCTAATTTGAACTCTCTTTCTCTTCTATCATTTATTTGTTAAAAACTTTTTTGAACTGCCATTTTTATTTTTTCTTCCCTTCTGTTACATTTTTATTCTCCTTTCTGTGGCTAAATTTAGTTATTATTGAACTATTGTATTTTACGTTATGGCGAAGGCAAGGAATTTTACTGTGTGGGAGTTGGCACCTCCCAAAAAATATTTACATGATCTTGAGGAAAGAACCGTGGTGCTGAGAACATTTTCAAAGGTACTCGACACCATAATGGTCTTTCCGAGAGATACCATTGAGAACGAGCTGGCAGATTATATGCCAGCCGTTAAACATATACAACGGGAGGTCAAGTACGCAACGGTCTGGTTGCTATTTGACTCCGCCGAAGAAGCTTGCAAATGTGCAAGCCAGCCCATTGAGGACAATGAAATTCTGTTTCTTCCCAGTTACAGGGGGGAAAAATTGTTACGTTTGTGGGTCTGTGGCCTGCCGCCCGGCTTTGAACCCGAGTGGATAGAAGACTCTATCCGCCGGGGGCTGGGTGACAGGGACGCCAAGATCCTCAACGTTAAAATGCAGCCTGCGGCTAACTGGGAAGGGTCAAAGGCCACTTTGACTCTGTGGACCCAGTCGGCCAAGAGTCTGGTTTTTCCGGACTTCCTGAAGATGGCCGGGTCCAGGTACCCGGTGATGCTTGAGGGACGCGCCCCCAAGTGTCACCGGTGCTCGGAGCCTGGACATATTAAGAAGAAGTGTCCCGGGGGCCGTGGTGCCGCCCCGGAACATGAAAAGGAAAAGGTGCCCGCCGTCCCCTCATAGGAGGGGGAGACGGTGGAAGTCGTGGAGGAGGTTGCCTCCACGAAAAGAAAGAGGCTGGCGAGCAACAATGGTTGCCCACCAAAGAACGCTCAGGGGGCGGAGGGGGATAGCAATCCCCCGTGTCTGGTGACGGAGTCCCCTGGGTTAGCAGTCTCCCCCAAAAGAAGGAGGAGAAAAAGGAGAGGTCGGACGTCTGACGTTTCTGTGTCGCCGACGGAGCCGCGGGTGGGATGTGTGCCACCCGCGGACAAGACTCCGCCAGTAGGAAGTGAGCCACTGGAGGTCCCTTCCTGTGAAGAGGAGATGCTTCTCCTCCTCTACCACAAGGGAGAGGAGGTGGAAGATTTCTTGAATGGCTTGAGCGACCGAGAGCGCAAGGGCGCGGTCGGCTCAAGAAATCCGTTATGGCCTCCGTGGGTAGCTGCGGAAAGGGTAACGGAGGCTATCTTATCAAGGGTCGCAGAGACCTTTGAAAGAAGGCACTTTACCTTTCTCTTCGCAGGCCCCGACTTGTCGTCGCAGAGTTGTCTGCAGGCGGCAAGACAATTTTCTTCGGGGACCTGACGGGGAGAATTGTTAAACACTTTTTGAACATTTTGAACATTTTTAAACATGTTGAAGAGGAGGTTTATCACCTCGTCTGAAAAAATGTAATTTGAACATTTTGAACATTTTTGAACATTTTACTAAATGTATTCATTGAACACTGTTATTTTCTGAAATTTTTGAATTTTGAATTTTGTAAAATTTAAAAACATTGTAAAAAGAACATTGTATTAGAGAAGCAGAGGTCGACGGGCGCTTCTGACTTTTCCCATCACCATTTTCATCCATCATTACCATAATCCATTAATGTCTGTGTCCAGCCCGGAGCTACTGCTACCTCTGTGTGATGCCCTAGTGGCAAATTAAATGAAATAAAGTAGCTTCTTACTGCGCATGTGCGAGTCAGTGTTGTGTTTGGCACTGAAGCAGTGAAGATGTGCTTTTGAAGCCGTCTTGAATTGAAAACTTTGGAAGCCCCATGTAAGGTAAGATTCTGTTTTCTGGGTCCAGTGGGAGTTTTTGTTGAGAATTGTTTTTTACATGCAGGAAGTCCTACTGGATTCAGAATTCTGATTCTGCCGACATGTGGCAAATATATTTTTCTCGCTGAGAAAATTTTTTGGGGCGTATCCGTCTTCGAATTGTGAGAATTGTATTGTGCTGTGAAGAACTACCAATTTTACACCAATTTTTGTGGAAGTTGTGCGATCCTGGTTCGATTTAGGCCGGGAGTACCAAGTGGCCAAAAGGATTTTGCTGTGTTATTGACTTTCTTTTTAACTTTATTTGACTTTCTTTTTAACTTTATTTGACTCTCTCCTTTTTTCATTGTGACTTTCTTCGGATTTCCTTTTCTTCTCGTTTTTTAGTTTTATTCTGAATACATTTATTTAAAAAAAAAACATGGCAACAAAAGAAACCACCACTTTGGAATGGGAGGTCGTCCCACCCAAGCGGTGGATTGAAAGTCTTGAGAAGAGGACGGTGGTCCTACGAACCTATTCTAGGTCGCGTGGAGCCATTGCCCTCTTCGACAGGAATACTATAGAGAAAGAGTTGGGGGACCACCTGCCAACTATAAAATTTATTTCTCGGGGGACTAAATTTGCAACGGTGTGGTTGCTGTTTGGTACCCCCGAGGAAGCTAGCAGATTTGCTAGCGAGCCACTGGAGGGAGAGGAAATTTTGTTCCTCCCTTCGTATTGTGGCAGAAAAGTAAAAAGAGCCTGGGTGTGTGGGCTGCCCCCGGGCACGGAGGCGGAATGGATCGAGAAGACCATCCGGCGAGGCCTGGGGGATAGCGGACCCAGACTACTGAGTGTGAAAATGGCTCCCGCGGTCGCCTGGGAGGGGTAAAAGGCAACTTTGACCCTGTGGACACCGGTGGCCGTGGGAGAAATGAAATTCCCGGACTTCCTGAGAATGGCTGGGCACAGGTACCCGGTGATACTCGAGGGTCGCCTCCCCAAGTGTCACCTGTGCCTGAAGCCCGGACATATCAGGAAGAATTGTCCCGAGGGCCGTGGTGGTGCCCCGGAGCAGAAAGGGGAAAAGGCGCCCGCCGCCCCCTCATTGGAGGGGGAGACGGTGGAAGTCGTGGAGGAGGTTGCCTCCACGAAAAGAAAGAGACAGGCGAGCAACAGGGGCGGAGGGGGATAGCAATCCCCCGTGTCTGGTGACGGAGTCCCCTGGGTCAGCAGTCTCCCCCAAAAGAAGGAGGAGAAAAAGGAGAGGTCGGACGACTGACGTTTCTGTGTCGCCGACGGAGCCGCGGGTGGGATGTGTGCCACCCGCGACAAGGCTCCGCCAGTAGGAAGTGAGCCACTGGAGGTCCCTTCCTGTGAAGAGGAGATGCTTCTCCTCCTCTACCACAAGGGAGAGGAGGTGGAAGATTTCTTGAATGGCTTGAGCGACCGAGAGCGCAAGGGCGCGGTCGGCTCAAGAAATCCGTTATGGCCTCCGTGGGTAGCTGCGGAAAGGGTAACGGAGGCTATCTTATCAAGGGTCGCAGAGACCTTTGAAAGAAGGCACTTTACCTTTCTCTTCGCAGGCCCCGACTTGTCGTCGCAGAGTTGTCTGCAGGCGGCAAGACAATTTGCTTCGGGGACCTGACGGGGAGAATTGTTAAACACTTTTTGAACATTTTGAACATTTTAAACATGTTGAAGAGGAGGTTTATCACCTCGTCTGAAAAAATGTAATTTGAACATTTTGAACATTTTTGAACATTTTACTAAATGTATTCATTGAACACTGTTATTTTCTGAAATTTTTGAATTTTGAATTTTGTAAGATTAAAAACATTGTAAAAAGAACATTGTATTAGAGAAGCAGAGGTCGACGGGCGCTTCTGACTTTTCCCATCACCATTTTCATCCATCATTACATAATCCATTAATGTCTGTGTCCAGCCCGGAGCTACTGCTACCTCTGTGTGATGCCCTAGTGGCAAATTAAATGAAATAAAATAAAGTAGCTTCTTACTGCGCATGTGCGAGTCAGTGTTGTGTTTGGCACTGAAGCAGTGAAGATGTGCTTTTGAAGCCGTCTTGAATTGAAAACTTTGGAAGCCCCATGTAAGGTAAGATTCTGTTTTCTGGGTCCAGTGGGAGTTTTTGTTGAGAATTGTTTTTTACATGCAGGAAGTCCTACTGGATTCAGAATTCTGATTCTGCCGACATGTGGCAAATATATTTTTCTCGCTGAGAAAATTTTTTGGGGCGTATCCGTCTTCGAATTGTGAGAATTGTATTGTGCTGTGAAGAACTACCAATTTTACACCAATTTTTGTGGAAGTTGTGCGATCCTGGTTCGATTTAGGCCGGGAGTACCAAGTGGCCAAAAGGATTTTGCTGTGTTATTGACTTTCTTTTTAACTTTATTTGACTTTCTTTTTAACTTTATTTGACTCTCTCCTTTTTTCATTGTGACTTTCTTCGGATTTCCTTTTCTTCTCGTTTTTTAGTTTTATTCTGATACATTTATTTAAAAAAAAAACATGGCAACAAAAGAAACCACCGCTTTGGAATGGGAGGTCGTCCCACCCAAGCGGTGGATTGAAAGTCTTGAGAAGAGGACGGTGGTCCTACGAACCTATTCTAGGTCGCGTGGAGCCATTGCCCTCTTCGACAGGAATACTATAGAGAAAGAGTTGGGGGACCACCTGCCAACTATAAAATTTATTTCTCGGGGACTAAATTTGCAACGGTGTGGTTGCTGTTTGGTACCCCCGAGGAAGCTAGCAGATTTGCTAGCGAGCCACTGGAGGGAGAGGAAATTTTGTTCCTCCCTTCGTATTGTGGCAGAAAAGTAAAAAGAGCCTGGGTGTGTGGGCTGCCCCCGGGCACGGAGGCGGAATGGATCGAGAAGACCATCCGGCGAGGCCTGGGGGATAGCGGACCCAGACTACTGAGTGTGAAAATGGCTCCCGCGGTCGCCTGGGAGGGGTAAAAGGCAACTTTGACCCTGTGGACACCGGTGGCCGTGGGAGAAATGAAATTCCCGGACTTCCTGAGAATGGCTGGGCACAGGTACCCGGTGATACTCGAGGGTCGCCTCCCCAAGTGTCACCTGTGCCTGAAGCCCGGACATATCAGGAAGAATTGTCCCGAGGGCCGTGGTGGTGCCCCGGAGCAGAAGGGGAAAAGGCGCCCGCCGCCCCCTCATTGGAGGGGGAGACGGTGGAAGTCGTGGAGGAGGTTGCCTCCACGAAAAGAAAGAGACAGGCGAGCAACAGGGGCGGAGGGGGATAGCAATCCCCCGTGTCTGGTGACGGAGTCCCCTGGGTCAGCAGTCTCCCCCAAAAGAAGGAGGAGAAAAAGGAGAGGTCGGACGACTGACGTTTCTGTGTCGCCGACGGAGCCGCGGGTGGGATGTGTGCCACCTGCGAACAAGGCTCCGCCAGTAGGAAGTGTGCCACTGACGGAGCAGTGTGAGGTCCCTTCCTGTGAAGAGGAGATGCTTCTCCTCCTTTACCACAAGGGAGAGGAGGTGGAAAGATTTTTGAATGGCTTGGGTGACCGAGAACGTAAGGGCACGGTCGGCTCAAGGAGTCCGTTATGGCCTCCGTGGGTAGCTGCGGAAAAAGTAACGGAAGATACTTTGTCAAGGGTCGCAGAGACCTTTGAAAGGAAAGATTTTACTTTTCTCTTTGCAGGCCCCGACTTGTCGTCGCAGAGTTGTCTGCAGGCGGCAAGACAATTTGCTTCGGGGACCTGACGAGGAGAATTGTTGAACATTTTTTATGTAATTTGAATCATTGTGAATTGAAACATTGTTTTAGAGAAGCGAAAGTCGGCGGGCGCTTTCGACTTCTCCCATCACCATCTTCATCCACCACCACCATCATCCATTAATGTCCTTGTCCAGCCCGTAGCTACTACTCTGTGTGCTGCCCTAGTGGCAAATTATATAAAATAAAGTAGCTTGTTTACAGGTTGCTTCTACGCATGTGCAAGTCAGTGTTGAGCGTGACACCGAAGATGTAAGACGAGTTTTTCAAAGCCGTCTTAAATTGAAGACTTTTGAATACTCAGCCGTAAGGTAAGAATTTTGGGGGTCTAGTGGGGACCTGTTGTATGTAACAGATTATTTTTACAAGCAACAAGTCCTTAGTAGGCTCTAGTATGCCGGAGGCTGAGTGAAAATATTATTCGCCTGATTGTGAAAATTATTGGTTTGGTAGGCGTATCCTGCCAAACTTTTGTTTGAAAATAGTGTTGTTCCTGTTAAGGAGTACCTAGAAGAAATTTGGAATGATTTTTTAAACTGTTTTACAGTTTTGTTAAATTTTGGCCGTAACGGTGAATTGCGAATTTTTTTGAAAATTCTTCTTGTGAATTCTAGTGGGCGTATCTCGCCAAAACAAAAAAAAAAAAAAAGAATAAGCCATTTGGATTACCTTTTTGGATTACCTTTTTGGAGTATTATACAAAGGATTCCCTGTCTGTGCTATTTGTGAGATTTTTCTTTTACTTTTCCCTTCTATTATTTCTTGCTTTCTAAAAATTTTTGGTTCATTCTTTTCATTACTTTAATTTCAGTTTCCTCCCCTCCCCTTTATTTTGTTTTATTTTTATTCGGTTTAATTTTTTGGCAGATTGTCTTTTGAACTACTTTTGAACTTTTTTGACATGGCAGAGAAGGAACTTAAAAAGAAAAACTCTGTCTTAGAGTGGGAAATTAACCCGCTTAAGCAATGGTTAAAAGATATGGAGGAGAAGACGATCGTACTTAGAACGTATTCTAAAATTCTTAATTCCATCACCGTCTTCCCGAAACAAGTCATAAAAAATGAACTCAAAGAACATTTGTCCTCCGTAAAATATATATCCCGTGGTGTCAAACATGCAACCGTATGGTTGCTGCTTGACAACGGGGAAAAGGCTCGCCAGTCAGCCTTTAGAAGGCAAGGAAATTTTGTTTCTCCCATCATATTGTGGAAGAAAATTAATACGAGCCTGGGTATGTGGGCTCCCCCTGGGCACCGAAGCGGATTGGATTGAAGATACCATCCGACTGGGACTGGGGGATGGTGGGCCCAGGCTCTTAAATGTAAGGGTATTGCCGGCGGTCGATTGGGAATGGTCAAAAGCGATTTTGACCTGTGTGTGGACCCCATCGGCCGCAGCAGAACTGGTTTTTCCAGATTTCTTGAAAATGGCTGGCTGCAGGTATCCGGTGATACTTGAGGGACGTCCCCCAAAGTGTCACTCATGCCTGCAGCCAGGCCACATTAGAAGGAACTACCCCCAAGACCATGGTAAGGTCCTGGAACAGTCACCAGATGCCACCTCCCCTACCCGGTCAAAGGGAGAGGTGGATGTGGTCGAGGAGGCTTCAGCCTCCTCAACTCTAAAAGGATTAAAAAGGAAGGCGGGCAACTATAGTTGCCCGCCGAAGGAACCTAAGGCTTCGGGAGGCGGGAAAGAGTCTCTGGACAAAGCGGAAGAGCTCCACTCTACCGAAGTCAGGAAGAAAAGAAAAAAAGAAAGAAGAACGGGTCATTTCAGCAGGGAGATGATGTACCGACTGCATGCCCCGAAGTTATGCCACCCACGGTGGAAGAAACCACCCCACCCTTAAAGATGATCAATTGATTATCTTTTTCTACAAGGGCGGGGAGGGGGAAAATAGTAGAAGAACATAAAGAAACAGTAGATATGCCCTTCACACGGGATCCCGAGTGGCCTCCGCAGATAGCTGTGGAGGTCATAAGGTTTCCCTTGTGGGAAAGGCTTAAAGGATTTGGGGAGGAGTGTCGCATATGGCCGGGTGGCCCTTACACGACTTACATGTCCTACATGAGTGAGGCATGGGAAACGGCGGGATACAGGAACTCAAGCGGCACTGAAGATAATGATGAATATATCGATGGATATATCGAAGAGTAGGAGGTGAAAGACCCTCGTTACAGAGTTTGAAACCTCACTTTATTGGACTATTTTGTAGTGGTTTATAACCTTAATTTTGTGTTTTAAGAAAGAAAAAAGAAAATATGTTAAGTAAGAGGTTTTAGTGCCTCCTTGTAAAAGGTTTGAAACCTTATACTGATTTAAAAAGAAAGAAAAGAAAATATGTTTTCGAGAAAAATCCAATCGGCGGGTGTTGGGTTTCGTCTCTCATCTATTCATTATAATTCATTTCATTTATTAACGTGTTTGTCCAGCCTGCAAAGCTCTTTGTACTGTCTATATGACAAATTTATGAAATAAAGTAGCTTGCTTACGAACCACATGGTTCCGAGCTCAATGCCACTGCGTGGCACTTTGGGCAAGTATCTTCTACTATAGCCAAAGGCTGACCAAAGCCTTGTGAGTGGATTTGGTTGACGGAAACTGAAAGAAGCCAGTCGTATATATATATATATATATATATATATATATATGGTGTGTGTGTGTGTGTCTATTTTTGTGTGTCTGTGTTTGTCCCCCCAGCATCGCTTGACAACCGATGCTGGTGTGTTTACGTCCCCGTAACTTAGCGGTTCGGCAAAAGAGACCGATAAATTAAGTACTAGGCTTACAAAGAATAAGCTGTGAGGTAGATTTGCTCGACTAAAGGCAGTACTCCAGCGTGTCCATAAGTCAAATGACTGAAACAAGTAAAAAAAAAAAAAATCTTTTTAATGAACTGTCTAACTTTATTAACACCATTGACCGTGCAAAATATGGGAGTTTCAGCTGTCACACCCTGTATGTTGTTACTATTAGATTAGTAGAAGTGGTATAATGACTGCAAAGAGCCTTGGGGTTTGTAGCTGCATGCCTTGGCGTTCTGAGTTCAAACTCTGTCGTTTAATTCTTTCGTCAGTTAAAATAAAGGTAGTAGTTGAATGTTGGTTTTGCTTTTAATTCTTCCTTTATAGATAAACTATATTTTGTTTTTGTTTAGCCCCACGTCCACAATCACGAAATCAACACATATGCTGTACATACATATATGTAGTAGTTGTTCTTACTTGAGCCCAGGTCAGTCCTGACATGTATGTATGTATGTATGTATGTATGTATGTACGCACGCACGCACGCACGCACGTACGCACGCACGCACGCACGCACGCACGCACGCAAAATGCTTTTGTTGAAACTCAGGTCAGTCCTACTACATACATGCATACACATATGTAGAGAAAAAAGTAGAGCATGTGTGTAAGTAAACGAGTGAAGCGTGTTAATGTGTGAACTTTCATTGCCCTCACTGGATCGCAAAACGATGGCATGATTCTAGTGGAAGTGCAAGGGGGCATTTGCATCCTAGTTGTTATTTGCTGGCATCGAGGACGGGGCGAGTATTTCGGCCATAGTAGCAGCTGAGACAGGCTTCCTGATATTACTGACATTTAATTTTCTCTCTCTCTCCTCTCTCTCTCTCTCTATCATTTCTTTCTCCCCCCTCTCCCTCTTACTCTGCTTTCCAGCTCTTCAGGGTAGAAATCCATCCCTCAAATAACTATTACAGTTCCATATGTAACAGTTGAGATATCTGCCCTGTTGAGATCGCTTTGCTTTCAACATCAACGATGGGGACAACTTCGGAATGGTTACTGTGACCTTCAGGACCATCATGATCAACATACCTAAATGGACCAAATGTAAACAGTCATTTTTGGTATTCTTGTACTGTAATACAAAAGTGAGGACGACTCAAAAGGTCATAATCACCGTCATTGTTTCTGTCTGTGCCCACCCCGCCTTGTGTAGCAGCACGAGACAGTTGGCAAGTCTGTGGAGCATCGATTCGGCATGTGATTTGCACTGTGTTGTCTTAAAGACCAATTATATTGTCCCATATGTTTTTTCATAATCGATGGAAACCATAATATTCCAGATACCTGCCACGGCTTCTTATAACTGCTCTTTCGAGGGAATACAGGAAGCTCCTCCGCATTTTGAAAAACAAGAACATGTCACTTTTCTCCTTGCTTTTTCTTCAATACGAGCAAGGAAACAGATTTTATTGCATACCTATCCCATATTCTTTTGTTATTCTGAGTTTTGGCTCAAAGCTTGAATAACTTTGTGGCAGACAATCGTGGCAAAGTATTTGCATTATATGTCGATGACATCAATTATGAATCTTCTTTTCTTCTTTTTTTTTTACTGTGTAGTGCAAGAATCTGTATTTGTTTAAATGTCATCTTTCTGCTTGTCAAATCTGTTTTATCAATTCATCTTCGCGTTAACGAAATATTCGAGGACTTGTTCAAAATTCTTGGAGGCGTGTTTGTCAGACAATGACAAGTTGTTATATAAATATAACAACAATAATTACAACTTTATCTAGCACAAGGCCAAGAATTATTTTGCGAGGAAAGGACTAGCCGATACTTGATCAGTACTTTATTTCATCGATCCCAGACCGTTGCCAGGCAAAGTTGACCTCGGCAGCATTTGAACTTAGAATGTATAAAACCGGAACAAATAGTGCAATGTCTTTTTTTTTTTTCAGACCCTCAAACGATTCTGTTTTACTAGGTCTGTAGTTTTGAGGGAGGGTGGGTGGCGGTTAGTCTTGCCCGGTACTATACTTTTCCGACCTTGAGAATATAAAAGGCAAAGTTGACATAAAGAGTCAGGATAAATGCCACACATTTTGTCCATGAAAACTCCTGGTGTCAGAGTGGGTGTGAGAAAGCTGACATCCTCCGGGTGCCTTCGGTAAAAATTCTCATTATACCAAAGACGTTTTAACTTCAATCTGTCTCTCTTTGACTCAAATCTATGAGAAGGAATAAACAGTCGATATAGTCGGGGGATTGGGTGTCAGGTTGCTAATCTTGGTTGTCTCTGCGATTCCTGGAGCTGACAGGGACATCTTTCCTGCACAATCAATGTCATTAATATTAGTTTGAAATTTTGGCACAAGGCAAGCAATTTTTGTACAAGTCGATCTTGTACCGAATGCCGCTAATGCCCGGCGTGCAGAATCGTTGATTCTGCCAGCTCGCCGCCCTACATCAATCTCATTGCTGCTATATTCAACATATTTTTTACTATCATTTTCAACGTCTTTTTCACCGTCGCTTACTATCATATTTGTCTATAGTCAAGTGTTATTGTAATTATTGCTGTTGTTATCGTTTCATGTATTATTAAAGCTGTTTAAACAATTTCATTTCCTGTTGAAGATTCTTTTTTTCTGTATGTTCTAAGTTTAATCGACCGTGCAATTTGTTTCTTTTTCTTTTTTTTTTGCTTGTGTTTTTGTGAGCATTGATGTGTGGAATTCATTTTGTATTAAATTCACTCTTCTTCTTTATCTGATGGCCATTTTGAAGTGAAAATGTCAAAACATGAAAGAATATCTGCATGAACAATCTATTTAATCGGTTACTAGGCATCTGGGGAAGATGCATCAGGGGAAGACGCCGTTAATAATCTTTTACTTGCAAATATTCCATGGAAAAAATTTTCATATGGTATTTCATTGAAAAAAACCCCCATTTAATTCGAAGTTCGCAAAAGACATGTCTCCTCACTTCGACAGTTCCGATGCAGTACCAGGCAGTGGCTCTCATGGCTTCTGATTTTAACTGATTCTTAGTGTTATCGTGTACATATTTTGTCTTGGTTTAAAAGATGGGCTACAGCAAATATTCTGCTCATTGTCACAGATTTGCTTGTCAGTTGCTTGACCATAACCAGTTGAGCATGTCCCATTGCGGTTGACAACATGTGCATCTTTGGTCGCGAGAAGTAGTAGTGGGGGGAGCATCATAGCCATGCGTAGAGAGGATTTCTTTGGGGTTTCAATAATTTATCCCTGGAAACATGGGTGTTTCGTCCATCATCCTTAAACAAACTTTATTCAGCGACCTTTTGAGAAGGATGGGCTACTCGACCTGAAGAAAGTTCTAACTTGGCTCCACTTGCAAGGTCATACGCTGTTTATCTTGATATGAGATCACCATGTTACGTACATATGGTTGTGATTCATGTGCCTGATGTATCCTTATCAGACGGGTAGTCATGATGGATGTACTGAGCTTCGTAGTTTCCCCAGTATCATTTTGATTGCATGCATTACGCTCTTACTCAATAATAATAACAACAATAATAATAATAATCCTTTCTACTATAGGCACAAGACCTGAAATTTGGGGGAGTGGGATAGTCGATTACATTGACCCCCAATACTGTGCTGGTGCTTATTTTATCGACCCCGAAAGGATGGAAGCAAAGTCGACCTAGGTGGAATTTGAACTTAAAATGTAAAGACGGACAAAATGCTGCTAAGCATTTTCCCCGGCGTGCTAATGATTCTGCTAGCTGAAGATAAAACTTGAAGGGTAAACAATCCAACCCCGGAGATTTTCCCTTGCGTAGTTAGTTATCGTGTCACGTATGTTTTTGGCTGATCATTCCTGACCAAAAGCTGCGACAAGCCGTCGACGTAGGAGGTGAAAGTCACCACTGTCTCCGACCCACCGCGCGCCGCGCACGGTTTAGCGAAGTGTCGCTGAAATTCTGCACACATCTCTTCGGATTCCATTTGCAAGAGCCCGTACCCACCCGTCGAAGACCGAATTGTTGCCACGTTGCGGCTCTGCCATTCTGGCTCATCGAACATCTCTCCTTCACTACTGTTTTAGAGCACGCGTCTTAGCTCTGACAATGCAACCTCTTTGCTTGGCATTGAAGAATCGATCGAGAGTCAATTTCGTCGCCAGAACGTCGATTGCTATACCTTTTCTAAGTGCCTCTTCTAGCTTCCTGACTATATCTCACTTTACTCATGACTTCTCTATTGCTAACCCTAACCCCAACGCCTCTGCTTTAATAGCCCTTCACATGTAATCGTTCCGTAAGTCAGGGATGACATTGAAATAAACATGGGAGAAGCCTTTGAAGACAGAAGACAGTGATAAGGATGAATAACACAGCAGGAAATGAAATGAGCTCAAAACAGAGAATACGATTGGTTAAAATTCGAAGAATTAAACTACGTAAAAGTTACAAAATACATTTTTCTCAAAAAAACTAATTGAAATTAATGTTTTCTTTTGACACATTCTACCAGTATACGAAGTTTCAAATTATTTAGTTAAGTAGAAAATTCTGTCCATCTTTTAGAAAAGATCCAAAATTTTTCCCTTAACGGACAAAAAGTAACCACAAAACACTAATCAAAAATTTTTTCTGCATTTTGAATGAAAATGCAACAGTATTTATACATATAAACACACAAAACGGGTGGTGTAAACAATGGTTTTAAGGGAGACTTACAAAACGTAATCAGAAATACGTCCGAACTATTCCGTAGTAAATAATAATAATAATAATAATAATCCTTATTTCTGTAGGCACAAAGCTTAAAATTTTGAAGGAGGGTGTAAGTCGATCACATCGATCCCAGTAATCGAGACTGGTACTTAATTTATCGAGCCCGAAAGGATGAAAGTCGAGCTCAGCGGAATTTGAACTCAGAACGTAGCGACGGGCGAAATACTGCTAAGCGTTTCGCCCAGCGTACTAACGATTCTGCCAGCTCGCCGCCTAATAATAATAATAATAATGATGATGATGATAATAAATGCCCTGATGCAGTGGCTCTCATTGCTTCTGATCCCAACTGATTGGAAGTGTTATCATGTACATGTTTTGTATTGGTATAAAAGACGGATTACAGCAATATTCTGCTCTGTACCACAGATTTACTCGTCAGTTGTTTGACCGCAACCAGTTGAGAATGTCCCTTGGTGGCTGAAGATATGTGTATCTTTGATCACGAGCAGAGGTAGTGGGAGACCATCATAACCAATTCTAGAGAGGAATTCTTTGGGGTTTGAATAAGTCACCCATGGAAACATGGGTGTTTTGTTCAACATTCCTTATTCTGGGACCTTTTGAGCGGGATGGGCTACTCGACCTGAATAAAATTTTAACCGGGTCCCACCTGCAAGGTCATGCGCTGTTTATCTTGATATGAGATCACTATGTCGAGCACAAATGGTTGTGATGTATGTGCCTGATGTATCCTTATCAGACAGGTAGTCATGATGGGTATATTGGGCTCAGGACTTAGCGAGGGGCAAAATACCGCTGAGCATTTCGTCCAGCGCGCTAACAATTCTGCCAGCACACCGCCTTGATATTACTACTACTACTACTACTACTACTACTACTACTACTACTACTACTACTACTAATAATAATGTCCTTAAACTCATACCTCAATTTTGGGTGAAAATGTCTAATAAAAATGTATCAAATAATGGTGTTAATGAGGTTGGAACCAAAGGTGAAAACCTTTCGCTCGGCAGGTGCTTTGTGGTTGAGCAGCGCAGGCCCGGTCGTCATCTAGAGACTGCTTGTAAACAAAGCCAGAGGCAGAGAAGAAGGTAGGATAAGGAGGCAAACCGAACGGCAATTGAATGCTGGATCAGGAGTGAACCCAGCAGAAGGCGATTCCGACAACGAATGAAAATAAAATGGAATGAGATAGGATTCTTCGAGACCGGACCTAGTGGTGGTGGACAAGGTGCACAACATATGCGATATAGTTGACGCTGTATGCCCCTTTGACCCACCAATAGTCAAGAAGGAAGACGAAAAGATTGATAGATAAATACAGCCCTCTTAAGTACAGAAAATGAAGAAGCTAATTATTGTTGGGTCCTTGGGAATAGTATCAGAAGGCATCAAGAGAGATATAAAGGAAATTGGAATAGAGTGCCCAGTCGAACTTTTACAAAAGGTTTGCCTCTTTGGCACGGCCAGAATAATCAGGAAAGTATTAGATAGCCGAAAAGAACGAATAGCATGGTACCGTAGGCTGCAGGTAGTAAGCCCACGACGCATGCTAGACTCCAGGAGCTCCAAGAAAACCTGTGATAAAGAGAAATAATAATAATAATAATGATAATGATAATAATAATAATGATGATAATGATAATAAAATTAATGATAATAATAATAATGATGATGATAATGATAATAAAAATAATGATAATAATAATAATGATGATGATAATGATAATAAAAATAATGATAATAATAATAATGATGATGATAATGATAATAAAAATAATGATAATAATAATATTAATAATAATAATAAGTTTTAATTTTCGGTGTTATAGTTTGTCAAAACTCATAATCTCACAAACATCTCTTTTCGAGCTAAAAATAAAATCTAAAAGAAAAAAAAAATTAATACATTTATTTCACAACCTATGAAGCATTTTTGCTAACAAATCAGAACTTAATTTCCTTTAATTAGAATTTTCTTGATAAAACGAAAGTAAATAAAAATTAACCAAATTTACAAAAGAAAAAAAACCCACTTCTCAAAGTCAAAGAATTTACTAAAACGAAACTGTATGAAACAACTTCAACAACAACAAATTAATATTATTTTACAGAAATGAAATATGCCTCAGGTGGATCTTTGTTTACCATTTTTCAGAGGTTAGAGAACAAACAAACGTATAAACAAAAATAAGATTATTTTAAAGCAAGATTTTTAACCAATATTATTTAACTGTGCTGTTTACCTTCATTGAATTATTCATTTAAGAATGAGAAAATAACTTAATTAAGTATCAGTAAGTAAAAGGCAAAGTCATTTGTAACATGTTGACATTGTATTTCCTGTTGGTGCAATTTTCTGTCATTGTTGGTTGTGGTGGTGGTGGTGGGGTGAGCGTCGACGAGTAAAATCGTTTACTTCATTGCGTTGCTGTTTCGATTCCCGCTTGAAACAGTTTTCATATTCTTGTCAGCAACCACTTACATTCATAGGTAACATCTTGAATGTAACTACTTTCGTAAAAATATATATTTCTTTACTGCCCAGAAGGGGCTAAACATAGAGGGGACAAACAAGGACAGACGAAGGAATTGAGTCGATTATATCGACCCCGGTGCTAAACTGGTACTTTATTTATCGACCCCGAAAGGATGAAAGGCAAAGTTGACCTCGGCGGAATTTGAACTCAGAACGTAACGATAGACGAAATACCGCTAAGCATTTCGCCCGGCGCGCTAACGTGTCTGCCAGCTCGCCGCCTTTTCGTAAAAATATAGATTCCTCGAACAAATGAAAGAGAACCTCTACACGGTAACCTGAACAGTCAAAACTCCCTGAAATCACATCCTTCGAGAGAGTGGGTAAGCACAAGGGACAATGTAAACATGACGAGTATGGTCACGGCCGAAACGCTTTTGAACATAGATCTATTTTGTCAGGGATTACCTGGACTAAACAACAACAGCAACAAATGAAGTTATAATCTCGACCTGCATGAAATAACAGCCAAATCATACTCAACCCACCTTCCACTTAAGGATATATAGGATAAGTGAGTTTTGAGTATACTATGCTTTCAAATATATAATAAAGTCGAGACGGTCACAACTGGAATAGCTTTCATTGTACATCTGGTCGATCAGGACCAACGTGGTGCTAAACAACTGCAATAAAACCATATGGCTTTATGTTTAAAAGATTTATTAACAAGTACTGTTAATTATTTAACTGCCACGCAAATATGTATTTCTATAAATAGAACTCCCGATAGTTAATCTAATCTAGAATACATTCTTTGTAATTTAAAGTTGATGTGAAAGCAGACGTGAAGAACACATAAATGAGAAAAATAAAGTAAGTGAAGAACACACGGAAGAAATTGAAAAAGCTAACGATTGGTTACCGACCTTTGAGTGGTTGTTATATCTTCTTCGAATCACTGTTTCACACTTAATTACTAATTGAAAATTGTCCTCTGCAAATGTCGCCAAAAGACTTTCGATTATTATTATTATTATTATTATTATTATTATTATTATTATCATTATCATCATCATCATCATCATCATTTCATCATCATCATCATTATTATTATTATTATTATTATTATTATTATTATTATTAACTTGGCTCGTCTAATCGAATTATTTGTTTCTACGTATTTGATAATACAATTATAGAACACAAAGACTACACAAGTAAGCAATAAAATACAGAATTCATAAATATAATTGGACCGATGGAAATTGTTCATTTCATAGACGACGGAGACATTGTTACAAGAGAAACCGAGATTTCTCATGTTAATCATCTGGTTAAGTAGGTTACAAGGTTAATCGTCTGGTTAAGAAGGCTGCTTCAGAACCATGTTCTTTCGAGATCAAAATTACTGCCCAACATTAGCGGGCATTGAACTTGAGACGTAAAAGGACGTGACTAAATATCAGGATATTTCGTCTGCACTCTACTGATTCGTTTAGATTACATCAAGGTGCTGAAGATTCATTTCATAGATATTATTAGCTGGTGACTCAATATAATTTGGCTCTCTTTTAGAAAATATGATTACATCTAACAACTCAGCGTTAATATAAATTCAACATTTAAGGTGGTAAGTTGGCTGAATTGTTAGCATTCCAGGAAAAATTGCTTAGCAGCTTTTCGTCCATCCTTACGTTCAGAGTCCAAATAAGTACCAATTGATCACTGGTGTCGATTTAATCGACTTGCTCCCTCCTCTGAAACTGCTGGCCTTGTGCCAAAATTTGAAACCAATACCAAATTCAACATATAGTCTCATAAAAAAGATGGTGGCACGTGTCAATGAATGGAAATAAACTTTTAGGGAGATGAGTTTGGATTTCTTGGAGAGAGATTCATTTTTTCCCACATTGGACAAAGGATAATCGGTAAAGTTTGTAACAGTAAATTATACGAAAACCGAAATATCCTACTTAATATCTGGCATTCGAAGTTACACTATTTGAAAAGATACTTATGAAGAACTTAGAGGTAAGATTGTATAAAGATAATTTCATGTTATAAACTATAGTAAATTCACTGAATGTTGCTTATTGAACACAATAATCACATTGAACAACAACAATAGAAAACCATCTGGCTTTTACATCATAATATATGAGAACTTGGATGATTTGGGTCATTAAAAACTTTTAATGATACAGTTAAGAAAATTTCCTTGTAAAAGCAGTTTTCATAATCGCCAGTTCTTTTTTAAAAGACATAAACAACATTTACTTATTGAAGCAATTACGATTAAGTTAAAATAATATAACTGAGATAGCGTCTCTTGAGAAACAAAATAAAATTGAAAATATCAGCGTTGTGCATAATCTTTTGGAACTGGTTCCTTTTACTCTTTTACTCTTTTTTACTCTTTTACTTGTTTCAGTCATTTGGCTGCGGCCATGCTGGAGCACCGCCTTTAGTCGAGCAAATCGACCCCAGGACTTATTCTTTGTAAGCCTAGTACTTATTCTATCGGTCTCTTTTGCCGAACCGCTAAGTTACGGGGACATAAACACACCACCATAAACAAATATATATATATACGACGGGCTTCTTTCAGTTTCCGCCTGCCAAATTCACTCACAAGGCTTTGGTCGGCCCGAGGCTATAGCTGAAGACACTTGCACAAGGTGCCACGCAGTGGGAATGAACCCAGAACCACGTGGTTGGTAAGCAAGCTACTTACCACACAACCACTCCTGCGCCTTTTGTTCATTTCAAATCAAAAATAAATCAAGAGAAAATCCAAAAGGAAAAGGAAACGTTTTATTTTTGATCAAATTTGCTGATATCTAAAAATACATAGCTTTAAGGAGAAAAGAACTTATTTTATAGTATGTAAATTCCCACATTATATTGAAGTGGGGTGAGAAAGAAAGAAGCCAGAGAGAAGCAAATTGTGGTTACATAAGGTGAATTATTATTTATATATTTAATGCAACTATTAAAAAGTCCGCAAGAAACAATTCTAGTGAGAGGGAAGAACTGTGTTTGTCAATAATTAATTATAACTTTAATTTTTATTCGTTAAGTACGTGTGATAATATAGGATATGTTTCTGTGTTATTATGACTCGTAAGCGAAATATAGTCTTATGTTGTTACGGACTCAACTGACGAAATGTATGCAAAACTCGTTTCACTAAAGGATATTCTTATCACATCTCTCTCTCTCTCTCTCGTTTCGGTCAGAATTGGCCCAAGCCATACCCAACTTAATAGCACCACTTGGAAAAAACATTTTATGTTTCATATTACAGTCATTCTTTGGACATCATAACCCATTCGAGTAAAGAGTTACAGTTTGCAGAGATAAAGCATGTGTAGGTGGTTTATCTGGAATTTGTTGGAGATATTCGTGCAAGAACCGCTTGAATGTTATCTTTTTTCTTCTCTTACGTATCTTGGTATGATGTTAAAGAAAGTAGGCCCAGTTGAAGTGAAATAGTTCTGTCTTAGTGTTGTAATATGACGCGAGCATGATTTTAGTAGAAGACGAATGGCACTGGGATCAAGTCTTGGATGAATTTTAAAGTTGAAGCCAACATCATTTGGGTAATGCGGCCAGAATATTTTTTCACATTATACAAATGGTATAGCACTCATGGCAGTGTTGGCGGTAATAAGGTTTAAGTTTTTCGAGACGATCCTAATAATCAAGACCTGTCATTTCATCTATTTTCTTTGTGATCGATCTATGGGGTACTTCAGTTTATATATTTTGTTTCGTGCAGGGAGACCACATTTGACAACAGTATTCAGCGTGAGCACGGGCAAAGGTGGAGAACACAAGGTTAATGGTAGGAGCGTCTCTAAACCAAAAAAAGCCCTGAGGATCTACGAGCCCGCTCTACTTGTCATGTCGACTTCGTTGTTTATGTGGGCACTCCAGCTTGAGTTGTTGTCGACAGTTACTCCAAGGTTCCTAACAGTGTTTGATGCCATATGGTAGCTTAAGTGCAGCATCTTTGCGCAAAGGGAATGAATTCAAATTTGTTTTCGTTTAGTGCATATTGTATTTTTCCACCCAGCGACCAGATCCGATTGGAGATCTGTTCGGTCTCCGGTTTTGTTAACGATCTTCAGAAGCTTAGAGTCGTCTGCGAAAATCTTATACTGCTGTGTCTTATGATGTCTGTGATGTCATTGATGTAAATAATGAAAAAAAGTGCTCCTAATACTGTGCCCTGTGGGACTCCACTGATGACACTTCCCGAGCTCGATCGAATACTATCATAACATACTGGGTTCTGTTCACTAGAAAACATTCAGTTCACTTAAAATTTTTCCTCGGACTTCAACGTTCGATATTTTCTTTAATAGGATGTTGTGGTAAACTTTGTGAAGGGCTTGCTGAAGTCCAGATTGGTAATATCTGCATTGGAACCTCCTCCTAGAGCCTTTAGAATATCATCAAAGTGATGCAGGAGATGTATTAGGCAGTAACTACCATTTCAGGAGATATGTTGTTTGGGAATCAGTAGGCTGTTACTTTACAGGTCGTGAGTTACACGATATCTCACAACCCTCTCAAATAATTTGACGATGCGAGAGGCAAGTGAGACCGGTCGACAATTCACTGCCAGCGATTTGTTGTCCTTCTTGAAAACTGGGACAATCGACTGGGATAGGAAATTATCGGGAATATAGCCAACGTCCAATGACTATCTCCAGAGAATAGCAAAAGCGAGTGCTAGTTGATGACGGCACCCCTTCAGGACTCTAGTGGTAAACCTGTCGGGGCTTGCAGCTGAGTTTGTAATTTTGTTAATAGCTGCTATGATATCCAGGGCGCCAAGTGATATAGCGGATATGGTGTGCTGGGGATTTATTTCACCTATGCCGTCAGGATTAACCATGCTTGGATTGCTGAAAGTGAAGTAGTACTGCTTTCGCAGAATCTCAACCATGTCTTCGGCACCACTGTACAGAGTGCCATCCTCATACATCAGGGGTCCAACAGAGAAACAGCGACCTTATGCTTTTCGAAAATGAGAAGAACACTTTGTGATTGATTTTATTTTCTCAATGGCTCACTTTTCTTCTGATGTTATTTGACTATCGATGATAGTCTTAATGCAGTTTTGAAGGTAATGTTTCTTTGATTCCAGTAAAGTTATATTTGTCAAGTGCGAGTGTTGCAGCTGGCAATATGGAGCCTGTGTTTAATTTTGCTCATGGACCGTAATGGTGTGTGGAGCGAACATATATTTCGGATAATGTCCACAAATAGCTTACAAGATGTATTGGAGTATGATATATATATATATATATATATATATATATATGAGGTTTTATAAATAAGTATCCGGACTGTTGCCATAGTAACAAAGCTAAAGTACGCTTGGCACAAATTGACTGTGCACTCTGCTGTGCATGCACACTAAGATTTAACGCCCTAGCTCACTTCTACTGTTTACAGCAGTGCTGAGAAGGAACGTGTGTAGCGTGTGATCGTCGCATTGACCATGACATAGAAAGTTGTTATGGCGATACCTGCTCAGAGGCCTACGCAAAGTTGCAAAAAGTGTATGGAGACGAGTGTATGAGCCTCACGCGAAATTTTTTTTCCACGAGAGTTCCGGACCCCAGTAATAAACTCATTTTTATACAGCCACAGCTCACCTTGAAAATCCACATATTGTGTACTACTACAGTACATCCAGTCAGGCATAGAATGATGTATGCCACTCTGTGAGTACTGCATAAGAGGTCTCACATAAGCACAACATAACCTTCCCACTATCCTCATAGATCAATTGAGCGCTATCTCTACATGGAGCTAATATTAGGTACCTATGCTCAGACAGAGATTAGTGATACTGAATTTACCCATTGATATATGCAAGGAGGGTACAATATGACACAACGCATATTGGTTACGATATTTCCAGATGAACACCAACATATTAAATTAAGAATGTACAAAATAAGTCAAAAAATTAAGTAACTAAACTCATTTACATTTTCTAGTAAATTACGCGAATTGGCAACACTTTTGGCATCATCTGTGAGCAGCACTCCATTCACTTTATACACTAAATTTCACATTGGTCACCCCTATTAACCCGTTTAGAACCGTTAGATTTTGCAATATCGCACATTTTCCACTGAGCCCATCCAGAGTATTATCGTGACTAGGTGAAAACTAGTTTGGTAGTCGAGCTCTGATTGGCTGCATGAAAATGAGTTCATAACTGGGGGCCGAAACTCTCGAGCAAAAAAAAAAAAAAATTCGCGAGCCACACACAAGTTTACGAGTGGTTCAGATGTCTTCAAGATGGCCGTTTAATGTCGACAGTGACGAAGATTCTGGGAGACACGCAACCAGCAAAACTGAGAAAAACATTGCAAATGTGCGTGCAATTGTGAGATGATATCGTCGAATCACTATCCATGAGTTATCAAAGGACGTGCAGATTTGTTACGGTTTAGTTTAGACCATTATCACGGAAGATTTGGGTATGAGATACGTGTCTGCCACGTTTGTGCCAAAACTGCTTTCAGCTAACCAAAAAAAAAAAAAAACACTCGGGTTTCAGTTGCACAAGATTTTCTAGATTGTGTCGAGAACGATGAACACTTTTTTGAAAACTTTGCATAGGTCTCTGGGCAGGTATTGCCAAGCTTTTGGCAAAATTTGATGCAGATTCTCTGCTCAACTTTCTCTATCATGGTCAATGCGAGGATCACACGCTACACGCGTTCATTTCAAGCACTGCTGTAAACAGCGGAAGTAAGCTAGAACATTAAAACTTAGTACACATGCGCAACAGAGTTCAAGGTTAATCTGTGCCAAACTTCGTTACTATGGCAACAGTCCATATATTTATTGATCAGACCACGTATATACATAATATTATATATATGTATATGTGTGTGTGTGTGTGTGTGTGTGTGTGTGTGTGTGTGTGGTGTGTGTGTGTGTGTGTGTGTGTGTATGTATGTATGTATGTATGTATGTATGTATGTATGTATGTTGTATGTATGTATGTATGTATGTATGTATCTATCTATCTATCTATCTATCTATCTATCTATCTATCTATCTATCTATCTATCTATCTATCTATCTATCTATCTATGTATCTATGTATGTGTGTGTGTGTGTGTGTGTGTGTGTGTGTCAGACGACCACAAGTTATATGTGGTCGTCGATGGCAGAAGACCACGTTGCTACATATGCGGCAGTGAGCAACACCTCAAAAAAGACTGCAAATCTGCCGCAAGAAAACAACAGCAACAACAACAGCAGCCGGAAACAAAAACAAATAAACAAGGTTTACTACCCACACCACTTTTTGCAGGGACAAACCTCACCAAACAAACAACCACACCAACTGCAGCACCAAGAACAGAAGCAGCATCACCAACAACAACCAAGAATATACCAACTCCCAAACCAAGGACATCTGCCAAAAAGACACCCAGCAAAAATGAAGAAACAATTACAACTCCAAATCCCCACAAAATTGAGACCCTAAACAACACAACAATACCCACAATCACTCAAACACAAAATACCCAAACCCCACATCCAAAACCGCATACACCACAACCAAACGCTCACCAACCAACACCAACACAGTCGACAATAGACCCCCAATACTTTCCCTCTTCCAGACTCCGATTCGTCTGATCTGTCATTAGACGAAGAAGACACGGAAGATTGGCAAATAGCCACAGGGGGAGAAGAAAAAGGGGGAAAAAAAGAAAGAAAAAATAACAAACAAAGCGGGAAGATACACCACTCCCGAAACAAAAACATCCACAGAAAACACACACATCACACAACACACACCATCATCAAACCCCCCAAAAATGTTGACAGCCATAAACACAAACAACCACGACCTAATGGAACACATTAGGTCAAACACTAACATTACTGAAAACGACATAAAAACAAGTAACCGCCCACACACAAACCACCACAACACATTAAAATAATACACGTGACACAGAACACATACAGCACCCTGAAATCTCTTTACCTGCTGATGCAGTAGGGAGATTTCAAAAGTACTCATCGAAAAAACTGTATAAAAGCCTCATAGAAGAAGACCGTGAGGTGAAAGACAAAGAACTTTCGAAAAACAAGTAACCTTTTCTCTCTCCTTTTCCTTTTTTGCACTTTTATCGGAACATGCTCAGAATAGGTAGTATAAATGTACGTGGCTTGGGGTCGCCTTGGAAACAAGGCTACCTGTTAAATGACATCAAGTCACTAAATCTGAATATCATAGCCATCAGTGAGACCAGACTCCACAGCTTGCGGGCACTCCAGCACATTTTCGGTACACATTTCAACATTTATTTTTCTCCGTGTCTACCGAGAATGGGCGGAGGTGGCACCGCGGTGCTTATCCGGAAGAGTCTGGATCTCAAAGTAAGAGCAAATTTCCTAGACCCGAGGGTAGGCTGGTCGTTTTGGATGTCGATGGCAGCAATGAGTGTGCTTTTCGACTGATAGCAGTTTATGCTCCGTCCTTAACAGGCCGACCAGATTTCTTTCGACGTCTAGAGTCTTTCATGGGAACGTCTCGTCCTTTACTTTTAGTGGGGGATTGGAATGCCACCCTGGACACGCATCTAGACTACGTGGGCAGAGATAGCAATAGAAGGGGATGCAAATGCCTCAAAGACCTGCTCAGACGTTTCCAACTGTCTGACAGGTACCGACTGGACCACCCGAATGTGCCAATGTGGACATGGAGTAACCGCATCGGGTCGTCCAGATCATACTTAGATAGAGTATTCTGTAGGACAATAGATAAAAATAGTGTAGGTTGTCCACAATTTCATATAGTCAGTTACACAGATCACAAGTTTGTGACTTGTACACTTGACTTAGATAAGACACATAGGCAGGGTCCTGGTTACTGGAAACTGAACGCGTCTTTTACAGCACGACAGGTTTACAGGGACCGGATCAGCACATTAGTTAAGAGAGCTTTGACGGGTACCATCATCAACAACAGATGGTGGTATGCCCTAAAAAAACGATTAAAGCAGAATCAGTCAGATACAGTAGAGCCCTAGCATTAGACCGAAATAGAATAGAGGGAGAATTAGTTAAGGTTTTAGAAGAGGCACTTAGAACTGGCATCGCGTCCAACGTACTGGCGGCGAGATTGGCCCTCGACCAACACCTCAACGCTAAACACGAGGGATGCGTTGTCAGAGCTAGGATGCGTGCTCTGAGGAACGAAGGAGTTGGAGCCGCCCAAGAGGCCCGAGTGGTGGAGACGCAACGAGGCAACAGATCCACCATCAAGTCTCTTATAGATGAACAGGGGCGCGAATTGCTCGAGCCTAAAAGGATGTGTGGGGTTTTTCAACAACACTTCACCCAACTGTTTGGGACAAGTGGTGAGTCAGAAAGCAGAGTGGACTTTAGTGCCTACCTGCATGCCTTGCCACGACTCTCAGCAAGGGAGGTGGAGTCTTGTGAAAAGCCTATCACAGCTGCGGACGTACAGGATGCGATGGTAGGCTGCGCGAGAGACAAGTCACCAGGCTTGGATGGTCTGCCCTACGAATTTTATTTTCATATGCCAGACTTGTTTGGAGGCGTCTTGGCAGCTGTCTACTGCAACTGGCAGCAGAACGGGAGTATTCCTGCTTTTGTAAAGCGAGGAGCAGTGGCACTGATCAAGAAAGACCCAAACAAGGGGGACGTCATAGATAATTTCAGGCCCATCACTCTGCTCAACGCAGATTTGAAAATTTTGGCCAAGGTGTTAGCCGAGAGGTTGGCGCTTGTCATCAAGAAACTAATCGACAAGGCGCAAACATGCGCCGTGCCGGGTAGAAGTATTCATGACAACCTCCATCTGATGCGCTACATCATAGACAGGGTAGTTAAAAATCCTGGCATGGGTGGGGCGCTGATCAATTGGATCAATCAAAAGCCTTCGATAGGGTAGACCATCACTACTTGGAGGCTGTCCTCAAAGCGGCTGGTTTCGGTCCAGTTTTCCGCGGTTGGATCGCTGCCTTATACAGCGGCATCCGCTCAGTAGTTCGCGTAAATGGTCATCTATCCAGACCTTTTAACATCATGCGTTCGGTTCGTCAGGGATGCCCCCTCTCATCGCTGCTGTATGTACTGACTCTTGAGCCACTACTGCGGAAACTGGCGACGCTGAGGGGCATCCCACGAGAGCTGGGATGCGGGAGGAGCGTGTCTGCATACGCGGATGACGTCACCGTCATAGTGTCGAGCTACGAGCACATCGAGCTGGTCGGCGAGACACTGAAAGAATACGAAGCGGTAACGGGAGCAAAAATTAACCGGGAAAAGTCAGTGGGCTTGCGGCTCGGCACCTGGAGAAGCAAGCCCATGCCGTCCAACAGCGTCTCCATCGTGGGACGCTGGACGGACGGACCGGTTAAATTGCTCGGGGTCTGGTTCGGTCCGGACCTCCAAATGGAGAAGAACTGGGGCGAGATAACGACTAGGGTGGCTACTCTCACCCAGAAATGGACTGAGAGAAAGCTATCCCTAAATGGTCGGGCGGAGGTGGCGAACGCGTACATCGCATCCGTCATCGAGTATCGTCTGACCGTCGTGCCTTGTCCCGACCCTACCATCACCAAACTGGAACGCATACTCTTCCGCTTCTTGTGGAAGGGAAACGTTCCGATGGTTAGGCGATCCATTTGCTGCCAACACCCGCTAAATGGAGGGCTGGGCATGCCGTGGTTGATGATGCGCAGACATGCGCTGA
>NC_043007.1:43905246-43915246 GCF_006345805.1 Octopus sinensis | reverse complement strand
AGTAGAAATAATTGTTTTCTTTTTTATACATAATTTATATCTCATTATATACACTTTTCTGTTTAATATGTCGTAACACAAATCATCCACTTTATGTTTAATATCTCATTATGCAGATCGCACATTTTCTTCTTAAATGTTCAATTTCGAAGATTTATTTTTCTGGTTATTTGCTTCTGCATTCTTTATGAATTCTGAAGTAGAAGTATTTCTACTTTTGTAACATTATTTTTTCATGTAAACATTCTAGTATGGTTTTTAGTGTTTTTTTTTCTACCAGGAAACTTACAATAATTAACTCTCAACTCACCCTCCTCTATCTCTCCCTCTCTCTCAGCGCCTCTTTCTCATAATCCACAAAAAGTGATGGAAATTTGCTCGACAGAGGAAAGCTAGATAATATCTACAACTACACGTCTAGAGATCAGCAACACAATGTTCGGATTTTTACTTATACAACAAATATATATATATAAGGGAAACTGGCGAACAAGTTCTCAGTTACAGAGAAAAAGCTACTAATCAGAAATCTAGATTGGTGATTATCACCAGAAGTCACTGCTTGATGTTAAGTGGGCAGAAATAAAGACTGTAAAATGGCAAGAAACTCATAAAGAAACAGAGATAAAGACTGTAAAATAACAAGAGACACATAAAGAAGTAGAAATAAGGCTACCAATAAAAAGTATAAAAATAGCTGAAAGAGAACAAGATAAAATACAAGAAGAAAATATGACAACGTTCCAAACAAACAAAAAAAAAAGCAAAAAACAAACAAACAAACAAAACAAAGCAGAATAAGCGTAAGAGTGCAAGAGGATTTACGAAAGAAGAAGGTTAATTGCTAGAGATTGATCTAGAGTTGTTATTGCTTTCAGAATGGAAGCAAATTTGTATCTGTACAAAGAAATGTAAATGTTATTTCAAATAGAAAAAAATGGAAGAAAATAGTATCAACAGAGGAGGAAGCAATGCTAATATTGAAAACAGGACTACAACATAAGCGACTATCTGAAAGCAGGACTATCAACATGAGAGAAAGAAATATAAACATTATTCAAAATAGAATATCAGAGTTCCAAATAATAGAGTCAACAGCATTTATTTTCCAAAGAAAATTTACTACGTCATTCATGTGGATCTATGAATATTTATTACTAACTTTGAAATGCTAAACATTCTCACCAGAGAGTTCCCCTGCTTTCACAAGAGTAAAATGGCCGTGCATAACCAAAGATAAACAGCACCATATCACCGTAATATAATGAAAAAACCAAGGAATCCCAGTTACAAACACTTCCAAGACAGCATTAGATTTTACAACACGATATTTTTCCTCAGTGGTAACTCAGATATCTGATGTTTTAAATCGTAGGCTGTTATAGTTTATTTTTTATGATAAAAGTTAATGTCGCACGAGCAATATCTTGTCTTAATGGAGAAGAACCTCGACAATTTAACAAGCTTTACATCATTGATTCTAAAACGATTCTATTCATATTAGATGTTCATATTAGATTCCAGAATCTGAATGATGGCAGTTGTATTCCTCAAATTCTAACTACTTTAAATCAGATCAACACAAAGAAAAACGTTTACGTTTTCGTGTATAAAATGTTAGGAAAGTGGGTACAAACTCAATAGAGAGCAGCAGAATATATTCCAACGCCAGTAATCAATATCGTATTTAAGAGAGACAGAAACAATGGACAGAGACGATATAACTTAACAAATTATGTCGTAGTAATGACTTTTAGAAAATATTGATATAAATATCCTTCTAAGTGTCACGTCCGTATTTGCCTTCCATATTGAGACCTCCATTGATCAAATTTAATATTACCGACCCCCAGTTTTGACTCAAAGACTTGCACTTTATTCTACCCATAAGGAGTACGAGAACATCAACTAAGATTGTTCATTAATCTTGAGCTAATTAACAAGAGTACACGCTTTAATGTTGTGATATACACTATTTATATACTGTTGTTCAAACAGTAGTAAAAGAAGGCAGCAAGCAACTTGCATATCGTGGAACAATTATTTTAGCAATGGGATGGTGATTCTCTTCAAGTTGAGGTAAATAATTTCAATTATGTAGGATACTATCAAGGACATTTTTGAGTTTCACAGAATCAAAGACTTATCGATCATCTGTTTCTTTTGTAGATTATGCAGGATCTAATAGAAAGTACTATTATTTTAGCACCTTTATTTCATGGATCTCCTAGAAACATAAAAGAATTGTGCTGTCATGATATCTTGACCTCGGTGAGGAATTTGGACAGGCATATTTATTTTCCTACTATGACATACAATTCTTCCAGGTATGACATTAGAGATAAATTCTTTTCTGGATAATTCCTGTCAGGACAGACCAAATTTTCCGACAAGAACGCCCAAGATATAATCGACAAATTTATCGTGTAATACCCTGGAAAACATAGGTTTCAAATTTTAGCACAAGGCCTGCAGTTCCGAGTATGGGTAAGTCGACCTCAGTACTTGACTGATACTTATTTTATCGACACCGAAAGGACGAAAGGTAAAGACGACATCAGCAATATTTGAACTGAGAAAGTAAAGACGAACGAAATACCGCAAAGTATTTTGTCCGGCGTGCTCAGGATTCTACCAGCTCTCTGCCTTAATACCCTAGAAAATGTTAATTTTAGAAAATTAGAATTTTAGTATTTTGGAATATATTGATTTTATAATTCTATCGAATTGAGAAACAGATTGTTTCACTCTCACATTCTGATCAACATGGAGGAAGGAGATACATTTATTAACGAAATAGTATACACAAAAATACTTAATTCAAATGATGAGTCAATATGAAATAATTGCCTCAACACCAGATCACAAATCAAATCCAGGCGGGTATCTCTTCATGTATTCAAAGAAGAGGCTAAAGGTAATAAAGAGATCAACGACTCGAATAATATCTTTAATGCCACAGTAAGTTCTTGGCCAGGGCTTTTAATTCTCCAGCAGAATGAGTCTTGTGTTCTGGAAAGAGTTACCTAAGTAACCGAGAGGTCAATGTTTCGAATCATATCTTCAGTACTGCAGTATGTTTATGGCCTGGACGCTTACATCTCGAACAGAATATTTACGGCTAGGGCCTTATTAGAGCTACTCATATGGCTCTCACGATACAATGTCCTTATTGTATGGCGTCCTTACAGAATACGGTATAATGTCCTTTTACCTGTAGACAAACATGGGTCTATCCAGACTATCATATATGACAACTGCCCAAGATGCCACAAAACGGGATGGACCCAAAACTGCATAGTTGCCTAAACAAATAAATTATGCATATTCAACATTTCTGTAAATAATTTTGGTGTTCTAGAGAGTTGTGGTCTTGCTATCCGAAGGACGTGGTCTGATCAATAATTATCCGGGCTGTTGCTATAGTAACGAAGTTAAAGCACACAGAATGAAGCCGCTTGGTACAGATTGACCTTGAACTCTGACCTTGAACTCTGTTGTGTATGTGCACTAAGTTTTAATGTTCTAGCATTGACCATGACAGAGGAAGTTGAGCAGAGTATCTGCATCAAATTTTGCCAAAAGCTTGGCGATACCTGCTCAGAGGCATACGCAAAGTTTTAAAAAAGTTTTCATCGTTCTCGACACAATCAAGGAAATCTTGTGCAACTGAAAACTGAATATCTTTTTGATCAGCTGAAAGCAATTTTGGCACAAACTTGGCAGACACGCGTCTCATACCCAAATCTCCTGTGATAATGGACTGAATTGAACCGTAACAAATCTGCACATCCTCTGATAACTCATGGATAGTGATTCGACGATTTCCCCTCACAGCTGCACGCACGTCTGCAATGCTTTTCTCAGTTTTGCTTGTTGCATGACTCTCAGAACGTTCGTTACTATCGACATTTTTTCGACCATCTTGGAAACGTCTGAGTCACTTCATACACTAGTGTTGCAACTTTATGTAGGCCTCTGAGCAGGTATCGCCATGGCAACTATATTCGGCATATTTTGCTTTATGAGTTTAATAAAGGCAACAACGCAACAGAAAGTGCGAGGAATATTAATGCAGTGTATGGGGAATGGACAATACGTGTAAGCTAGTATGAACGGTGAATCCAGAAATTCCGAGCCAGAAACTACAGCCTTGAACACAATGAGCTTGATGAGGACGTCCTGAAAACCCTGGTGGAACAAAATCCCATTGTAACTGTTGGGAAACTAGCAGAGAGAAGCTTAGATTGGTCATTCAACCATTCATCAACACCTGCGTGCCACCGGAAAAGTCAGCAAATTGAGTCAATGGGTTCCTCGCAAACTTTCCGAGTCTAATCGCGCGCAAAGAGTGAATGTGTGCTCTTATTTGCTGTCACATCTCACGAATGAAACTTTTTTTTGACCGAATAGTGACTGGTGACGAGAAATGGGTTCTCTATAAAAATGTCAGGCGCCGAAGACAGTGGGTAGGGAAAAGAGAAACACCGGAACTCTAGGCCAAAGTAGGTCTTCACCCACGTAAGGTGTTGTTATCTGTTGGGTGGGATATGGAAGGTTTAGTCCACTTTGGAATTTCAAATCCAAACCAAACGATAACAAAGGAGATCTACTGCGAGTAGCTTGAGCGGCTTAAGTCATCTTTGGTTTCAAGACGAAAGGTGATCTTCCATTAGGATAATGCTCGGCCACATACAGCGAGGATGACATTCCAAAGGCTGGAGCAGTTTTTATGCGAAACAATGCCCCACCCACCATATTCACCGGCATTGCCCCATCTGATTATCATCTATTCCGCAGTCTTCAAAATCATTTGGACGGAAAAAAATATGAATTCTGTAGACGAGGTCAGAACAGTACTGGAGGAGTATTTTTCGTCATGGACAAGTGAATTTTGGAAGAGGAGCCTTGCAAGTCTACCAGTTAGATGGAAGAGGATTGTAGAAAATGGAGAGTATATTTTAGATTAAGAAAGAAGTCTGTTTATCTTAATTCAGAAAAATAAAAAAAGTATAAAAAACCCCACATTATTTATGGGATGGTCCATTATATTTTTTCTGTTTTAAATTTGTCCGGAAATTATTTTTAAAAAGTAATTGTTTCTCTCCCACATATCTTATTTTAACGTTTGTCTTATTGGTAAATAATTTTTTAACGCAGTACTAAACACCATCTTCATTTTTTAAACATTTCCTGGCACGGGGACAATACTTCACATTCGAGAGATGGGTTTAACTGATTAGCTCTATCTCAGAACTTGATCGATACTTTATTTTATTGACGTTCGGGAAAATGAAAGGCAAAGTTGACCTCTGCGAGATTTGAACCCTGTATGTAAATAAATACTTCCTTGTTTAGAGTTCTCCTTTCGTAAAATATTGATCAGGGAAAATTTACTAAAAAACAGAAACCAATGGAATTTTATCTCTCTATAAAATGTTGGTTGGTTGATTTGTCTAGTCACGCATTACATCGAATGGAGAAAGGGCGGGAAGTAATAGACATAAGGTGAGAGTTGACAAAAGAAGTACAGGATGAGTGAGAGAATGCTACAAACACACACGTAGTGAGAAAGAGAGATTCATAGATATATAGGAGGAGGGAGAGAGAGAGAGAGAGAGAGAGAGAGGAGAGAGAGAGAGAGAGAGAGAGTAAATGACAAAGTAATAAATAAAGGAGTTAAATTGAAGTTGAGTAGACAAAATGCAAGAGTAATTAGCATATACCCGTTCTGATGTACGAGAATATGTTAAGAATGAATATTTACGTCATTGTTTTGTTTTATTTAAATTCATTTGAAGGTAATAAATATTTTTCTTTTGAAAATTAGCATTCATTTAATTATTTTGTAAAAATTCCTAGAAATTTGAAAAAGTTATTATTATAATTAATGTATATATGCCGTATTCTCTGATATTACTCATGGCGATAAAAGTATACATCCAAAGTTACTCGTCATATGACGGATAACATTCTGGTTTTATACAGCAGGATCATCAGATGTCAATAATAAATAGATTAGCCGAATCGTTGGAGCGTCCAACAAAATGCTTTACGGTATTCATTGGGGTAATTTACATTCTGAGTACAAATCCTGCTCACGTTAAATTTGCCCTTTATCCTTTCGGGGGTCTAGAAAAATAGAGTCAGGTATTAGAGTCAAAGCAATTGAGTGTCCTCTTCCTTCAAATTAGAAATATTGTGGCTCTATGATGGATCTTTGTCTTGCTCCCGAATTAATTGCGTAAGTTGCTGAGTATTTTAAAGACACGTGTACCCTTAACAGAATTAGCATGACACAATATACTTCAAGACTTTATCCTTTGAATTACAGGTGCAATCATCCGATGGAGTCCAAGACTGTTTTCATCTACCCGAGGCATATCAAACGCGTGGATCTTTTCAAACACAAGTGCAGCCAGCGAGTGGCGTTGCTAGGGGTTTAAAAATGGTGAACCCTGCCAAACCTTTTAATGATGAGAATAATTAATAATAAACTAATAATTGAAAATAAGATTATTGATGAGCAAATAAAATGTTTTAAAAGATTTTTACTTAGTAGTAAAAAGTTCTTACGAAACTGTCGAGGCAGATGAAAGAATACTGATGGAACTGTTAGAAATGCAGTCAGATTCTTCATTCAGCTTTGTACAATGAAATGGGATCACCAACCTTTTTTTCCTATCTGCCTGAACGATTTGAGAAAAATCAGGTAATTTTCCACAAGGATTATGACAATGGTTGATTCAATTTAGGTGTGTAAACTGTTGTTTTCAAAACAACAGAGACTTCTGAAAGGGTCTGGTTAATTGACAAGCATTTGTTATCATTGATGAAAGGTGGAACTGCACGAACAACTTGAACCAAATATATGAAAATTAGTTAGCAAAAATCGATGTCAAGCATCATGACAACAATATAAAGATTAATTAACAGTTATCAGTAAATTTGTTGTGTAGTATGTTATTTTGTTTATAGTTATTGTTCGGTAATATAGTTTTTGTGGTTACAATAAAATTTGTAACCACAAAATTCTGTACACAAAAACTGACGAAATGAACCGACCTGAAGTTACAGTAAAATGACATTTGCCGAAGATAACTTGCAGTGGGATCGAACCTAGGATCTTGTGGTTCCGAGGTGAACTTCTTAACCATCTTGCGCTTATTGCGAGTATGCAAGAAATCGAGAAATCGACAACATATCAGATTCATTCTTCTCCACAAAAAAGACATCTGCTGTAAGATAGACGACAAAGCATGCTGATCGGTTTCGATTTCCGATTGAGTCCATTTTATATTATCTACGCTTTTAACGTTTGCAGGAGAGGTATGAACATTACAAATTCTTATTACTTATACTCTGGAATTACAGAGAAGAAGAATCAATGCTGAAGAGTCCTGTAGAATCAAATGTTATCTGCCAGCAGGTTGAAGTTTTGATAAGGTTTCAAGTCGGATCTGAAGTAATTTCCCGAAAATTACGTCTTTTGTTGAGCGAATGATCAATAATTACAGGAACATTTCAAAATAACACTATGCTCTCTCTCTCTCTCTCTCTCTCTCTCTCTCTCTCTCTCTCTCTCTCTACACACACACACATACACACACGCACACACACACACACACATACACATGGGTATGTGTATATATATATCTGATAATATAGCATATATATACATACGCACACACATCCAAACACATGCATACCTGTATATATATATATGTGTGTATATACGTATGTATGTGCATGGATATATGTACGTATGTATATGTGAGTATAGTATGTATATATGTGTGTAAATTTGTATTATGTGAGCCTGTGTATGTATGTTATACACACACACACACATATATATACATATATGTACATATATGTATATATATATATATATATATATTTACATGCATATATATATATGTATATATATATATATATATATATATATATACACAAATATGTGTGCATATGTATGTGTGTGTATGTATGTGTGTGCGTATGTGTGTGTATGTGTCTATTTATACATAGGTGTTTCAATCAGTTTATCGGAGACATTTTTTTCCCCTTATTTTACTTCACAGCCAAACGCCTTAAAAAGAAACATCACATTCTTTCGTTTATACACTTGCACACATAAATAACACTTTCCACCTTTGTTCGTACGGTTTTATTCTCCACCCGCAATCCTCTCAAGTGCTTACATACACGCTTTACCACAACTCACCAAACAATTACAAGCCCTCACCAACATTCCTCACCTCTGTACACATCTTATTTCTTTATTACCCACAAGGGGCTAAAAATAGAGGGGACAAACAAGCACAGACAAAGGGATTAAGTCGATTACATCGACCCCAGTGCGTAATTGGTACTTAATTTATCGACCTCGAAAGGATGAAAGGCAAAGTCGACCTCGGTGGAAATTGAACTCAGAACGTAGCGGCAGACGAAATACCTATTTCTTTACTACCCACAAGGGGCTAAACACAGAGGGTACAAACAAGGACAGACAGACGGATTAAGTCGATTACATCGACCCTAGTGCGTAACTGGTACTTAATTTATCGACCTCGAAAGGATGAAAGGCAAAGTCGACCTCGGTGGAAATTGAACTCAGAACGTAGCGGCAGACGAAATACCTATTTCTTTACTACCCACAAGGGGCTAAACACAGAGGGTACAAACAGAGACAGACAGACGGATTAAGTCGATTATATCAACCCCAGTGCGTAACTGGCACTTAATTTATCAACCCTGAAAGGATTAAAGGCAAAGTCGACCTCGGCGGAATTTGAACTCGGAACGTAAAGGCAGACGAAAAACTGCTTAGCATTTCGCCCGGCGTGCTAATGTTTCTGCCAGCTCTGTACGCATCTACAGACATACACTACATGCTCATGCACACACCATTCCCTCTTATACTTGCTTCCAGACATAGACATACTATTATACATGCATCTACACTCCCACTCCTTTCTCCTTTCTTAATTCCACCCCTCTCCCATCATACAACAGCATTCGTCTCTGGTTTCGAACCTGTCGACTTAACTTTCGCGTCCTCTCTCATACCGTCGAGATAAATTCTACAGGTGTGTAGATTTTATGTATGCTTGTGTGTGTGCATGCGGGTGTGTGCACGCGTGTGTATGCGCATGTGTATATGCGTGTGTGTATGTGTGTGCGTATCTAGTGTAGGTAGATGTGTGCATGTGTGGGTGTGTGCGTGTTTTTTTTTGAACAAAAACTACCATCTCAACAATCCACGAACGACACCAACCAACCACTGCCTGAATAAGGAAAAGTATATATGAATTGAATTGAATTGAACTGGTTTCAGCTCACGAACTGTGACCATGCTGGGGCACTACCATTTGATTTTACAACATACACATTTTTTACTTGCAAAAAAAGGTATTAAGAACTAGACATTCGATGCATGAGAGAATCTGACACCGCTGCCTTCCCTTGCACTTCTTGCTGTGAAGCTAAATTCATCTGGGACTCCTGAGAGTGAGAGATCTAATCCTGCTTTTTGATGACACATCCACCTGATATGAATATACACACTTTTTGTACTATCTTAAGTACGCATGTGCATATATGTGTGGAAATATCTATAGGTGTGTGTGTATATATGTATATATGTGTGTGCAGGTATGTAAGTATGTATATGTACATAAAAATATCGTGATTAATAATATCAGGTTAATAAAGATTTTAGAAATTTTACTACCTGTGGCCTAGGCGTTGTTGATGGCCTAGTTGAGGAAGACTTCGCCTAGCAAATTATTTTATATGGTAAAAAAAGGTCAGAGACCATGGTCCAGGAGATAGATGGTAAATGTTTTTATTTTTCATGATATATATATATATATATATATATATATTTATGTGTTGTGTGTGTGCATATGTATGTGTGTGTATGTGTGTATATATATATGTTTTATATATTTTCAAATTACAGAATACCCTTTTTTGTTCATTATATGGCCCATAGATT